>NC_068355.1:33534701-33722201 GCF_020536995.1 Dreissena polymorpha | reverse complement strand
TTCAGAGAGAACAAGCAGTGCAAGAGTTTTAAGTGGTACCTGGAGAACATCTACCCTGAGTCACAGATGCCTGTCGAGTACCATGCACTGGGGGAGGTATGCAGTTGATTAACAGGGTTGAGTACCATGCACTGGGGGAGGTATGCAGTTGATTAACAGGGTTGAGTACCATGCACTGGGGGAGGTATGCAGTTGATTAACAGGGTTGAGTACCATGCACTGGGGGAGGTATGCAGTTGATTAACAGGGTTGAGTACCATGCACTGGGGGAGGTATGCAGTTGATTAATAGGGCATCTGCGTGACAAAATATTTATTGATTTATGTGCGTGAAGTGTCATGCCAGATTAGCCTGTTGATTCTGCACAGGCTAATCAGGGAAGACACTTTCCGCTTTTACAGATCTTTTTGAAGGCAGTCTCTTCTTAACAAAATCCAGTCTAGGTGAAAAGTACCGCCCAACATTAGCAGACTGCACAGGCTTATCTTAATGTAAATGATTATAAACTATGAAACCAGACTGGTCTCTCTGATTTCAGATCAAGAACAAGCAGACAGGGGGTTGTGTTGACAGTATGGGACGTAAGTCGGGAGAGAAAGTTGGCCTGGTCCACTGTCACGGCATGGGGGGAAATCAGGTAGGGATTGTCACCACTATTTGTATGAGCCTTGGCTTGGGCTATCTGGGCTTAATGGTATGTGTGTTAAGTTTCATTCCGGATTAACCTCCACACAGGCTAATCAGGGACAATACTTTCAGCTTTTTATGTAATTTTTTGTTTATAGGAAAAATGTCTAAGCGAAGAATTTCGTCCCTGATTAGCTAATTTATCTAAACTGGGATAGCACTTCACGCACATGAGCTAAGCCTGGTTTTCCCAGAACCATGCTTTAAGTTAAGAAAAACTTAAACATATCCAGTGAAGACTACTGTACTTATTACTTTAGACATAGGGAGTAAAGCCTTTGAAACTTGAATCAAGTAGGAATGGTCTTCAATTTCATTTTATTTTCTAAGGGACTGCAGAAACTTCAGTGTGGGTTTCGGAATGGTATCTTAGAAAAGCCTTACTAGCTATGTATTAATCTGTTTATGTGTTTATTTGTTTGACCAACTCTTAACTGTTTGTGTTTTTAGCAAAATCCCAACCAGGTATGATGAAACTGACGGTCTAGGGGCCCGGACCTGTCCATATCATATCAGACATCAGTTGTGTGTCATCATTCCTCCTGTAATGTCAGACATCAGTTTTCTATTGTCATTGCCCTTATCATGGCATTGGTGTAATTTTCATATCATTATCCTACCATCATTGATGAGTTTTTAACTTTTATCCTGGCACCCTCAGGCAGTGGTTTGCATGTCCTTAATTGACTTAATCAAATGCGTTTTGGCGGTCATATTTGGCGCCAAAATTCCAAATCTTTAAAAGTACATATTTTTACGACATGATTGCCTACCGTTCATAATTGAAGGTATCACCCCCACTCCCTGATTTTTATATCCCTGAAGGGTGGCATATAGTTTTTTAACTGTCCGTCAGTCCGTCTGTCTGTCTGTCAGTCTGTCTGTCTGTCTGTTCGAAAACTTTAACATTGGTCATAACTTTTGCAATATTGAAGATAGCAACTTGATATTTGGCATGCATGTGTATTTAATGGAACTGTACATTGTTAGTGGTGAAAGGTCAAGGTCATTCTGAAAGGTCACAGGTCTAATATAAGGCGTAAAAGCGTTGCAGAAGGGGGCATATTGTTTTGGCCTGTCTGTCAGTCTGTCTGTCTGTCATTGTGTCAGTCATTGTATGTGTGTGTCATAAAACTATAACCTTTGTTAAACGTTTATAACTTTTGCAATATTGAAGATAGCAACTTCATAGTTGGCATGCATGTGTATCTCATAGAGCTGCACATTTTGAGTGGCTAAAGGTCAAGGTCATCATTCAAGGTCGAAGGTCAAATTTATGGCTTCAAAGCGGCGCAATAGGGGGCATTGTGTTTCTGACAAACACATCTCCTGTTGTAACATAAATCTCAACTTCATCTCCTTATTATGATTTGTTAGTTTAACCTTAGTAAATCTCATACGGAAAACGCTTATTCCCAATTTTGAAGTATCTGTTTCCAAAAAAACAACAACATAATTTTCCCAATAGTAGTCAAATCAACATGATTTTTTCCCAATCCAAATGGCCCCAGATTCATTCCCAAAAATGTGGTGCATTGTTCACAACTAGATTCAATATTAAGAACCTGTTATGTACTGTATGTTACAAACCAATTATCATGGAAATGTTTCTCTAATATGTACTTAAACAACATCAGAAATCTGTATGTAACTGTTTAAGTGCTATTTTACATGTCTTTCTCATTTGATAGACTGCAGGGCTTATGATTTTACATTAAATTGAATTCTTTGTCCATAGTTATGAAATAGTTGTAACATTTAATTCATTGTCAGTTATTGTGCCTTAGGTGAAACATTGAATTAATTATCAGTTTCTATACCATAGGTTTAAGTTTGAAAACATTGTCCCTATGTGTAATATTGAATTTATTGTTCATAGTTATCTCATAGGTGTTACATTAAATTCAGTATCAATAGCTATACTATAGGTGAACATTGAATTAATTGTCCGTAGTTATGTCACAGGTACAACATTGATTTCATTGTACATAGTTATGCCATATCATTATTTTTTTTATCCATAGTTATACCGTAGTTGTAACATTGAAGTCCATATTTATACCAAAAATGTAACATTGAATAAACAGTCCATAATTATGTTCTAGGTGTTATATTAAATTCACTATCCATAGTTATGCCATAGGTGTAACATTAACTTCAATAACCATAGCTATGCTTTAGACGTGACATTGAAATCATTGTCCATAGTTATAGGTTCAATGAATTCATTGACATGAATGTGCCGAAGTTGTAACATAGAATTTATTGTCCAGGGTTTGTTTCGTGTTTAACAATATTTCTATTAGAGATACATACTAGCATTAGAAATATTATGTTATGACATGCTTATATTTAGTTTAAAAACTAGCATTTTTAACTACTTTTCAGACAGAGGAAAACTTCTGCTTATGAGTTTAAACTTCAGTTTCATCTTTTCAGTTACAGTTTTAGTTTATGGATTATCCAGAAACTTGGCAGGCCTTTGGGTTTGGTCGTGTCAGAAAGCACAAGTTCTATCATCAAATCTTAAATCCATTTCATAGTTTCTCTGCGGATCTTGTAGATATTCTCGTACACCAGTAAGCAGGCCCTGCAGACAGATGACGTGTGTCTCGATGTGTCTGCGATAGGCGGCCCCGTGAAGCTGTTCCAATGTCACGGGCTGGGGGGTAACCAGAAGTGGGAGTATAGTCGGGAGGTAGGCGCCCCCACCCCCGGGGACTGGCGCCAACAAATCAGCTGGCCCAAACTGGTCAAATATTGGCAGCTGGGTCAATCTCACTGTTGGCCCAAACTGACTGCTGGTCTAATCAGCCTTCTGTCCCAAGACAATCTCAGACTCAGTTTACCAAAACTGACAGTTGGTCCAAACTGATCTAAAGGCACATGACCTTTACTGAAATCTGTCCAAAATGGAAGCTAGCCTAAAATTACAGTTTACCAAACTGATGGCTGTTGCAACTGACCCTGCCTTCTTTGAGAAAAGAAAGCCTGCCTGCCTTTCCCTGCCCGTGGCTCGTCATGTTCTGTGCATAGTGCTAATAATCTTTGTTAATATTGTAGTGCACCACTTTGCATGATTTTGTAGTCTGTATTTTGAGCATGTTTATCTGGTCAGGGATGCAAACGTTACGGAGCCTGCTATTTTGGATCCATTGTATTTACAAAAGGAACATTTTAATGAAAGTGCTTTTCTTTATTGGCATTCTTGGGTTAAAATATATTTTAAAAAACATTTAATAAACAATGTTCCAAATGGCTCACTAAATATGATAGAAATGGAGGAAAATAGGTTGTTTTAGAAGGCAAATTTGATCCGAAATTTGTATATGTGTGAAAATCATAAAATATTCATTATTTAAAAATAATAATAATGTTTAACAGTTCGCTGATAAGTGAACGAAATAAGCTATGTAACCATGGTAACCGTTCTCATCCCTGTCCATCTATATCCATGATGGCTCTGTTTATTTTCATATTACCATTTTACCATGTTCCATTGTTGTTGAAGATGATAGGTGATATCGTTCGTTGTTGTGTATCCACTGCTTTATGTAAGATTTAAGAATACAATAACAAACTTGATTATGATATTTTTTTACCCTTGATTTTTTGAAAATAATTCAGAGGAGAATAAATTAATTTAAAATGTCATTGAGACTGTATTATTAATCCAACATCATTAATGGTATATTGGTATCACAATATTCATTAAATATTTCGAAAGAAATACTCATGGACATTTTCTAATAAAAGAAACACTTACAACAATATTTTTGGATTTAATGCACTTCAATATCAAACTACATGAATTTGTAAGCTATATCTTAACAAATTAAGTTTCTATGTTTGACAAAGTATTCTAAACTTCACATAAGGCAGTGATTGTGAGTTTGCTGTTTCAACCACTAGTGCCTTGCAACAGCTAACAGTAGCATGTGACGGGAAATATACTCCTACTAACTGCAGTCTCTGTGAATATTCAAAATCCATCCCTACTAACTGCAGTCTCTGTGAATATTCAAAATCCATTCCTACTAACTGCAGTCTCTGTGAATATTCAAAATCCATTATGCAAGGAACCATTTGTTTCAGTTTGCTCAATTTAACTTACATAAAAAGTCCCAAGAACTCTCTCCAAGAAAACTTAATCAAGTACACCTTAAATCATACCTTCCCAATCCACACTATAATATTGAACAGACCTCAGTTTTCCTGATCAGTCAGTTGCTTTTTGAGGCTTTGTGGTCCATCACTATACAGTCGAAACCCGCTGACTTGAACTCGTCGGGACCGACAATAAATGTTTGAGCCATCCCGAATTCGAGTCATCCTATTTCTTATACACTATAAAATTTTATGTTTACTGACGTGAATCTGCAATAGATTTACCTCTCCTGTCGAAGAGTATTCATACTGTCTAAACTCCTTTCTACTTTCTGATTTTGATTGAATAAGAACCAAATATCTACTTACTATTGTTATAAATCAATATTTTAAAACTGCTACAAACACAATTAAAAAATATCATATACTAAATGTATATTGTATTTGCAAGTTTTTTACGTAGCACATGTTACATGTACAGGTAAATGTTAGAATTAGCACGTAAAACAAAACATTCATAAGCACTTTATACTCATAGCTGAATATTAAACAGCACCACATGTATTTATTTATTTGCTTCCTTTTTAGCTCATCTATTTTTTGAAAAAAAATTATGAGCTATTGTCATCACCTTGGCGTCGGCGTCGGCGTCGGCGTCGGCGTTGGCGTTGGCGTCGGCGTCCGGTTAAGTTTTGCGTTTAGGTCCACTTTTCTCAGAAAGTATCAATGCTATTGCATTCAAACTTGGTACACTTACTTACTATCATGAGGGGACTGGGCAGGCAAAGTTAGATAACTCTGGCGTGCATTTTGACAGAATTATGTGCCCTTTTTATACTTAAAAAATTGAAAATTTTGGTTAAGTTTTGCGTTTAGTTCCACTTTTCTCAGTAAGTATCAATGCTATTGCATTCAAACTTGGTACACTTACTTACTATCATGAGGGGACTGGGCAGGCAAAGTTAGATAACTCTGGCATGCATTTTGACAGAATTATGTGCCCTTTTTATACTTAGAAAATTGACAATTTTGGTTAAGTTTTATGTTTAGGTCCATTTTATTCCTTAAGCATCAAAGCTATTGCTTTCATACTTGCAACACTTACTAACTATCATAAGGGGACTGTGCAGGCAAAGTAATGTAACTCTGACTGGCATTTTGACAGAATTATGTGCCCTTTTTATACTTAGAAAATTGAAAATTTGATTAAGTTTTGTGTTTAGGTCCACTTTATTCCTACAGTATCAAAGCTATTGCTTTCATACTTGCAAGATTTATGAACTATCATAAGGGGACGGTGCAGGCAAAGTTATGTAACTCTGACTGGCATTTGGACGGAATTATGGGCCCTTTATACTTAGAAAATTGAAAATTTGGTTAAGATTTATGTTTTGGTCCACTTTACCTCTAAAGTATCATAGATATTGCTTTCATACTTGGAACACTCACAAACTATCATAAGGGTACAGTAAAAGGACAAGTTGCATAACTCTGGTTGTCATTGTTACGGAATTATGGCCCTTTTTTGACTTAGTAACTTTTAATATATGGTTAAATTTTGTGTTTCGATCCACTCGAAGTATCAAGGCTATTGCTTTCAAACTTCAAATACTTACATGCTATCATGAGGTTACTGTACCTGGCAACTTGAATTTTACTTTGACCTTTGAATGACCTTGACTCTCAAGGTCAAATTATTAAATTTTGCTAAAATTGCCATAACTTCTTTATTTATGATTAGATTTGATTGATACTTTGATGAAACTACTCTTACCTGACATACCACAATAGACTTCACCCAAACCATCCCCCGTGCCCTCCCCCCCCCTCCCCCGTGCCCTCCCCCCTCCCCCCCCCCCCTAATTTTTTTTTTTTTTTTTTTTTTTTTTTTTTTAAGATCATCTCACAAATGACCACCACACCCTCACACTATACCCCCACCCCACCCCCCCACCCCACCCCCACCCCCAATTTTTTTTTTGATTTTTTTTTTTTTTTTTTTTTAAGATCATCTCACAAATTATCACCACACCCTCACACTATACTCCCCCCCCCCCCCCATTTTTTTTTAAAAACGGTTATGTTTGAAATACCGTCAAACCATCGCACCCAAAACCCCCCCCCCCCCCCCCCCCCCGATTTTTTTTTTTTTTTTCGCTTTTTTGGAAGATAATGTAATAAATGTCCACAACCCCACACTATACACCCCTCTTCACTCCACTCCTCCCTCCTTTGTGATTGAAAATGAGAGTCCCTTCACCTTTAAAAAGAAAATAGATGAGCGGTCTGCACCCGCAAGGCGGTGCTCTTGTTTAAAGAATAACATCATGTCAGTATGTGTTTTGTTACTGAGTTGTCATATAGACACAACGATTTCTATTACATCAAGTTGACATTGTACAAAGTGTAATTCAGCAATTCCAGCCATACTAATACTTCATCTACAAAAAGAACGCTAGATTTTATACAAAATATTATCTTGTGCTATCAATTAAAGGTTTGGTCGATGACACGTTTGCATTATGGCTTGCCTCCAATCAAGTGCTCCGTATCGATAAAAGCTTAATGCGACCCTAAGCAAGTTCAAGCCAAATGAACAAAAGAACGTGTGAAATTTGTGACCGGGGCTGTGAAAACAGTTCAAGTCATCCGATAATTGACCCTCGCGAATTCGAGCCATCTGACAGAAATTTGTATGAATATATAGCAATAAAAATTGGTGCTTCGATAAGAGTTCCAGCAAACCAAAAATTCGATCCAACCGAGTTTGAGCCATCGGGTTTCGACTGTACTATAGAAAGCCATCAGTGATATGCCTTTAAAAAAATCCCTGCCTATGAACCATTTTCACATGTTTCCCTATTAAAAGTAGGTCAAGGGTATTGTTTACTTCAACCGGACCTCAGACAGTTCAGTTTTACTGATCTATATTGAAGGTTACGTGACCTTTTTCGGATGGTCTTAAACTTACCCAGAGACTGCTATTTCTGTTAGGTTTGCAAGGTCACAGTGACAGTCATCGAACTTAGCAACCAAATAAGCCCATATATATATATAAACAACAACCAAGACAATTTCACCTGTCCGTCTGTATGAAATATTGAATCTGAACATGTCAGGTTCTAAGTTGTGTTGCATCTAGATTCATCTGGATTGCAAAACAAACACAGGATGGTTCGAAATTCTCCAGTATGGGGCTTGCATGCTTATTTCGTTGACGTGTTGTCTTGTGTCTATCACAGGTGTTTGCCTTTACGGGTAAGGGTCAACTAATGATGGATGATAACGTATGTATCACGTCAGCGCGGGGCGTCATAAAGTTCCAGACGTGCGAGGCAGATGGCCCCAAGTGGGACTATAACAAAGAGGTAGCACTACTGGTCAGGGTATCCAGACATCGGCTCCATTAACAATTGTTCCTAAAATAATGTCGATACTGGCAGACATTGGATCCTATGTATTTTTATCAACTTGCACATTGGCTCCCACATTATTTTGAAACCCTGGTCAATGGTGCCTACATTATTTTGACAGAATGGACAAAATAATTTAGGAATCACTGTCCAGGCTGTAAAAATAATTAAGGAATCATTGTCCAGTGTGTCGATGTGTAATGTAGGAACCAAGGTCTGTTTGTGTCAAAATTAGCATATGAACGGTTTATCATAGGAACCAATGTCTGATTCCGCATGCAGGCGCAAGGGGATGGTATGGATGGTGAGGGCCATGAAGGAGTGGTGTTTTTAACATGTAACATCTTAAACTTAACCACAATAGTCATGAACATAAAAGACTTGTGATTGAAATCTCAAAGGGGTCAATATGAGTGAAACACTGTCTGATATTCAGATATTTCCGTTCAAGCTGTTTCTTTATATACCTTGCTTATATATGTAGACATAACGGTTATACCAGCAAATAGATTCCTAGTTTACAAAGATTTTTTGGAAACTGATAAATCGTTGACCTTTGACTATTCTATATAGAGTTGTTTGCGCTTTGCATGCCATTCTTGTACTTCTAATTTTGTTTTCCTGAACCAAGTGCATACTGTTCCTAAAACTGTGTTAGGCTTGACTCGACTGACAGTACCTTAACTATTCTAGCCATGACAGTACCTTAAACTGTTTAAGTTGTATCTCAATGAACTACACTTACACCTGCTTGTCTTTAGAAACTGTTCCTTAAACTCTGTTGGCCATATCTCAACTGACTATACCTTCAACTGTGTTTGCCATGTCTTAAATGACTACTTCTCTGTGTTTGCCATGTCTTAACTGACTGCACCTCCAACTGTGTTTGCTATGTCTTAACTGACTGTACCTCTAACTGTGGTTGCCATGTCTTAACTGACTGTACCTCTAACTGTTTATGCCATGTCTTAACTGACTGCACCTCTAATTGTGTTTGCCATGAATAAACTGACTGCACCTCTAACTGTGTTTGCCATGTCTTACCTGACTGCACCTCTAACTGTTTGCCATGTTTTAACTGACTGCACCTCTTACTATGTTTGCCATGTCTTTACTGACTGTACCTCTGTTTCTATGTCGTAACTGACTGTACCTCTAACTGTGTTTTCCATGTCATTACTGACTGTACCTCTAACTGTGTTTGCCATGTCTAAACTGACTGTACCTCTTACTGTGTTTGTCATGTCTAAACTGACTGTACCTTTAACTGTGTTTGTCATGTCTTAACTGATTTGCACCTCATACTTTGCTTGAAATATCTTAACTGATTTTACCTCTAAATGTGTTTGCTATATCGTATCTGACTGTACCTCTAACTGTGTTTGTTATGTCTTAACTGACTGCACCCCTAACTGTGTTTGCTATGTCTTAACTGATTTCGCCTCTTACTGTGTTTGCTATGTCTTATCTGACTGTACCTCTAACTGTGTTTGCTATGTCTTATCTGACTGTACCTCTTACTGTTTTTGCCATGCCTTAATTGACTTCACCTCTAAATGCATTTGCCATCTCTTTCCTGACTGCACCTCTAACTGTGTTAATGTGTTTGCTATGTCTTAACTGAATGTACCTCTAACTGTGTTAGCCATGTCTTTGTTGTGTGTATCGTTCAATATATGAGCACTGTTTGAGTGACTGTTCCCAAAACTGTGTCATTCATGTCTTGATTGAATATACCATAAACCTTTTTAGCCATTTCTTAACTTATTGCACATAAAACTGTGTAAACCATATTTTGACTGACTTCATAAAAGTGTCAGAGCCATATCTTGTCTGACTTTATCTTGAATTGTATAAGTTATTTCTTAACTGACTGTACCTAAAGTTTAGTTTGCCATGTCTTGACTGGCTGTATCTTAAAGTGTGCATCATTGTTTGACTGACTACCTTAAACTGTGTTTGCAATGTCTTGACTGACTATACCTGAAATGGTGTTACCCATCTTTTGACTGACGATATCTTACATCTGTGCTAGTGCTGTCTTGACTTACAGTACCCTAAAACTGTGTATAACAAATCTTTTAAACAACTAAAGTAATTAATGTTTGATGTTGTTGAATATGGGATGACACTGCGTGATACTGGAAAATCATTTTTATTTGTAAGACATTAACGTTCGTTGATTTTATGAGTTGACCTATTCACAAATTTAAAACAAACAAATTTGAAAATAAACAACACAAATCAAAGAAGTGATGTGTCTACCAAAGTATTTTTTTTAAACGTCAGAATTTCTTTTACATGAATGTAAAAGATTTTACAGTATTTACAATTTGTTGCATGTATTATAGCTAGAGCATGACATTAGTCGTATGCTGGTTGCCAAAATTGCCTGTAATCAACAATGCAGTCAATTCTGATTAGCCCTTTCTTCTTTGAACGGACTAATACTTGAGTTTCTTTTCGGTGTACCTATTGGTAGATATAATCTATGTTAAGTTTAGTCAATGGATGATGTTTGCATTTTGAATCAATGGATGGTGTATGCATGTTGGGTCAATGGATGATGTCTGTATTGCTTGTCCATGTGCTTAAATGCTGCCAGCTAGACCAGTCCCCGGGGAAAAGATTTTTAGGGCTGTTTTGTTTTCTTTTTAAAATTAAGTTTTTATGATATTTTATAATTGTAAGTGTATGTCTCAAAATGACAAGCATTCCTTGTTTAGACTTTTTTTTACAAAAGATTTCCTAACGAAATGAAATGTATTTGTAAATAATAAATTATATTTATATTAAATGTTTTTTCAAATTAAGAGTGTCCCTTTACTGTGACAATTTATGTTAAATGTATAATCATGGATTCAAATGTTTTACACTTGTATTGATTGTAAGTAACAAAGCTCAAATAAGATTTTGAGACATGTTGTATTTCAGACTCACGAGTTACGGCACGTGAACAGTAATCAGTGTCTAGGAAAGGCGAGCGATGCAGACAAAGAGGCGCCCTCAATAGGTGAGTGCGGAATTTTCAATTTATGTCAATTTATAATTGACAGTTCCTAAAGATAATGTGATGTCAAGCTTGGCATGTATGATAATATTAAAGCTTAGGGTCATAGTGGGACATTAATAAAGGTTTATGCCAACATACATAAAAGATTTTGCAGTAAGTTCAAATTCAGCCTGTCTCAATGTTTCAAATGTCATCCCAACATTTTATGCAAGGTTATAAATCTCTTCCCAATTTTTATAATTATGCAAAGTTACAAATCCCTTCCCAACTTTATATGCAAGGCTACAAATCTCTTCCAAATTTTATATGCAAGGTAACAAATCTCATCCAAACTTTTTATGCAAGGTTACAAATCATATTACCAACTTTTATGCAAGGTTACAAGTCTTATACCAACTTTTTATGCAAGGTTACAAATCTCTTCCCAACATTATATGCAAATTTACAAATTTCATCCCAACTGTATATGCAAGGTTACAAATCTCTTCCCAATTGTATATGCAAGGTTACAAATCTTTAACCAAATTTATATGCAAGGTTACAAATATCTTCCCAATTATTTATCCAAGGTTACACATCTCATCACAACTTTTTATGCAAGATTACAAATCTCTACCCCACTTTTTTCTGCAAGGTTACAAATCTCTTACCAATTTTTATATGCAAGGTTACAAATCTCTTCCCAACTTTTTATGCAAGGTTACAAATCCCTTCCCAACTTTTATGCAAGGTTACAAGTTTCATCCCAACTTTTTATACAAGGTTACAAATCTCTTCCCAACTTTATATGCAAGGTTACACATCTCCCGCACTTTTTATGCAAGGTTACAAGTCTCATCTCAACTTTTTATACAGGGTTACAAATCTCTTCCCAACTTTATATGTAAGGTTACACATCTCCCGCACTTTTTATGTAAGGTTACAAGTTTCATCCCAACTTTTTATACAGGGTTACAAGTCTCTTCCCAACTTTATATGCAAGGTTACACATCTCCGGCACTTTTTATGCAAGGTTACAAGTCTCATCCCAACTTTTTATGCAAGGTTACAAATCTCTTCCCAACTTTATATGCAAGGTTACACATCTCCCCAACTTTTTATGTAAGGTTACAAGTCTCATGCCATCTTTTTATTCAAGGTAACCAATCTCTTTCTAACTTTTTTATGCAAGATAACAAATCTCTTCCCAACTTTATATGCAAGGTTACAAACCTCTTCCCAGCTTTATATGCAAGGTAACAAATCTCTTTCCAACTTTGTATGCAAGGTTACAAATCTCTTAACTTAATATGCAAGGTTACAAGTCTCTTCTCAACTTTACATGCAAGGTTACCAATCTCATCCCAATTTGTTATTAAAGGTTACAAAGCTCTTCCCAAGTTTATATGCAAGGTAACAAATCTCTTCCCAACTTTATATGCAAAGTTACAAATTTCATCCCAACTGTATATGCAAGGTTACAAATCACTTCCCAATTTTATATGCAAGGTTACAAATCTATTCCCAAATTTATATGCAAGGTTACAAATATGTTCCCAATTTTTAACTCATCTATTTTTTGAAAAAAAAAATGAGCTATTGTCATCACCTTGGAGTCGGCGTTGGAATCGGCGTCCAGTTAAGTTTTGAGTTTAGGTCCACTTTTCTCAGAAAGTATCAATGCTATTGCATTCAAACTTGGTACACTTACTAACTTTCATGAGGGGACTGGGCAGGCAAAGTTATGTAACTCTGGCGTGCATTTTGACAGAATTATGTGCCCTTTTTATACTTAGAAAATTGAAAATTTTGGTAAAGTTTTTTGTTTAGGTCCATTTTATTCCTTAAGTATCAAAGCTATTGCTTTAATACTTGCAACACTTACTAACTATCATAAGGGGACTGTGCAGGCAAAGTTATGTAACTCTGACTGGTATTTTGACAGAATTATGTGCCCTTTTTATACTTAGAAAATTGAAAATTTGGTTAAGTTTTGTGTTTAGGTCCACTTTATTCCTACAGTATCAAAGCTATTGCTTTCATACTTGCAACACTTATTAGCTATCATAAGGGGACTGTGCAGGCAAAGTTATGTAACTCTGACTGGCATTTGGACGGAATTATGGGCCCTTTATACTTAGAAAATTGAAAATTTGGTTAAGTTTTGTGTTTTGGTCCACTTTACCCCTATAGTATCATAGATATTGCTTTCATGCTTGGAACACTCGCAAACTATCATAAGGGTACAGTAAAAGGACAAGTTGCATAACTCTGGTTGGCATTTTTACGGAATTATGGACCTTGTTTGACTTAGTAACTTTGAATATATGGTTAAATTTAGTGTTTCGATCCACTTTACTTCTTAAGTATCAAGGCTATTGCTTTCAAACTTCAAATACTTTCATGCTATCATGAGGTTACTGTACCTGGCAAGTTGAATTTTACCTTGACCTTTGAATGACCTTGACTCTCAAGGTCAAATTATTAAATTTTACTAAAATTGCCATTACTTCTTTATTTATGATTAGATTTGATTGATACTTTGACAAAACTACTCTTACCTGACATACCACAATAGACTCCACCCAAACCATCCCCCGTGCCCTCCCCCTCCTGCCCCCCCCCCCCCCCGAATCCCCCCCCTAATTTTTTTTAAGATCATCTCACAAATGACAACCACACCCTCACACTATACCCCCCCCATCCCCACCCCACCACCCCCATTTTTTTTTGAAACGGTTAAAAACACAAATATTTATTTTTATTATTTTATTTTTGAAATACCGTCCAACCATCGCACCCAAGAATCACCTCCCCCCCCCCCACCACCACCCCCCTCCCCGAATTTTTTTATTTATTTTTTTGCATTTTTTCCCCCATTTTTGGAAGATAATGTAATAAATGTCCACACCCCCACACTATACACCCCTCTTCACTCCACCCCTCCCTCCTTTGTGATTGAAATTGAGAGTCCCTTCTCCTTTAAAAGAAAATAGACGAGCGGTCTGCACCCGCAAGGCGGTGCTCTTGTTTATCTAAGGTTTCACATCTCATCACAACTTTTATTTGCAAGGTTACAAGACTCTTCCCGACTTGTTATGCAAGGTTACAAGTCTCATCCCAACTTTTTTTACAGGGTTTCAAATCTCTGCCCAACTTTATATGCAAGGTTACACATCTCAACTTTTTATGTAAGGTTACAAGTCTCATCCCTACTTTTTATTCAAGGTTACAAATCTCATGCCAACTTTTTATGCAAGGTTACAAATCTCTTCTCAACTTTGTATGCAAGGTTACAAACCTCTTCTCAACTTTATATGCAAGGTTACAAATCTCTTCTCAACTTTATATGCAAGGTTACAAACCTCTTCTCAACTTTATTTGCAAGGTTACAAACCTCTTCTCAACTTTTTATGCAAGGTTACAAATCTCTTCTCAACTTTATATGCAAGGTTACAAGTCTCATCCCAACTTTTTATTCAAGGTTACAAATCTCTTCCCAACTTTTTATTCAGGGTTGCAAATGTCTTTCCAACTTTAAATGCAATGTTGCACTTGTCTTCCCAACTTTATATCCAATGTTACAAATGTCATCTTTTCATTTTACACAAGGTTACAAATCCTCACTTCCTTTATGCAAATTTACAAATCACATGTCTAAATCGAAGGGGATTTATTCCACTAGTTCATGTCGAAAAGTACTAATTTGGGATATATTTCAACAATGCATGCTAATTGGGGATTTATTTCAACAATGCATGTCATAGTGTTCTAATTGGCGATTTATTTTAACAATACATGTCAAAGTGTACTAATTAAGTATTTATTTCAGCAATACAGGTTCAAGTGTACTTATTGGGATTAATTTCAAGAATACATATCTTATTCTATGCACAGGGGTTTTGTTTCAGCCAGGCATTATTTAATCTACTCATTAACTTAAGGATTTATTTAAACAAACATTACTAGAGTATAGATCTGTATACTTGAGCTTGCCAAGTTGGACTTGACTGTTATTGTATACACTTGATATGTTTCAGGCCCTTGTGACGGTTCAGAGGGACAGAAGTGGACATTTTCTGACATGAAAATGTGACATACTTGAGTGATAGGACTATACAATCAAACCAAATCATGGGTTTACTGGTTCGAACTCAAGTACGAAACCTTACATAAAAAGCTAAAGTGTGATAAAACAAATTGTAGGTATTACAATTTAAATGTTCGATGCTGTCTAACATGACAACAAAGTGTAACAAAACTAGAGAAAATAAACTAATTGCGTGTGGAATGATATCATTGGCGGTAAATGTATTTCTTACTTAACTACATAGTGCGATAAAGCTGGTGCAGTAGATACGTAATTTGTGGGTATAAGGATTTGAATTTGAAAAACAAAACATTCTTACATGAAAGCAAAGTGTGATATACAACAGGTGGAGTAATTTGGACAGTTCCTGGCAGTTCCACTGCTGTGACGGTTGCATGTTGTTAAGGAGATTAAATCGCTATGGTGCTGTGTGTAGCTGTGAACTGTGGCTGTATGAATCTAGTCTGCAACTGGGATTGGGATCACCAAAGGTTTCCAAGAATGGGATCCAATAATGGGATCATCAAATTGTCATCCCATTATATCTGCACTCTAGCCATCTTGTGTGTCCCTGGATTCATGCGTTTAAGTGTGAAACTTGTTGATTGTGTACAGCAAGAAGGGGCCTTCCGTCGCTTAAATATACCATTCAAAGCATTTAAATGAATTTTAAGGTGCAGCCATGATTGTTAGAAGTACAGGCATTGTTGTCAGTTTACAAGTAATTGCTGTCAGTTGTCAGCAAAAGCCTACAAGCTCAATGACCCTTAAGTATAAAGTTAATCAGCAAACAATATTATATTTTGTTCTTACATTGTCTCAAGTGATAAAATTAAGATGTGTTTCAGTTTTTTTCCTTGACAAGCCACTTCTTTGTTTATTACACAGCTCTGTTTGAATGGTATTGCCATTTTTATAATAGATATTTATACGGCGTTATTTATTTGTCCACTAATTAGATAAATGTACATCTGTATTTAACTGTATTGTTCTCTTAAGATTTTGTGAGTCATTTGTTGTTGTACTTTTTTACATTGGATACCTGCTTAAACGGTTTTCTGCTTGTGAATAGTTGTAAGTCTATAGTGATTCAATTTGAAGATTTTTTATACCCTTTTCCACTTAGATACGTATTTTGACACACTTGTAGTCACTCAGAGAGTTAAATTTAATTATAGACCTTTCTTGTTAGATTCAAATGTTAAAGGCTTCATCTCCAACCCTGATTTGCAGCAAAAAGCATACAACCTGAACAGACTGCGAGTTACTCACAGGCTGTTCTGGTTTTATGCTGGTTGCAAAAGCCATTTTCACTTTGCTTCTGAGTGGGAAGGGTTAATGAAGTTTTGGGATGATAAGAGAGATTTATGTTTTTAAGCGTGTCTGTGTCTGGCATTGTCTAGTGTAATCTAAGCAACTTAGTTGAGGGTAGTTGCAAGGAAGGCTACTGTGTCAAAACAATCGATTACATTGAGCATGGCTCTGGGAAAACCGGGCTTAATGCATGGTGCGATAAGTTTCGTCACAGGACTGCCCAGGCTTAATGCATGGTGTGATAAGTGTCGTCCCAGGACTGCACAGGCTTAATGCATGGTGCGATAAGTGTCGTCCAAGGACTGCACAGGCTTAATGCATGGTGCGATAAGTGTCGTCCCAGGACTGCACAGGCTTAATGCATGGTGCGATAAGTGTCGTCCCAGGACTGCACAGGCTTTATGCATGGTGCGATAAGTGTCGTCCAAGGACTGCACAGGCTTAATGCATGGTGCGATAAGTGTCGCCCCAGGACTGCACAGACTTAATGCATGGTGCGATAAGTGTCGTCCCAGGACTGCACAGGCTTAATGCATTGTGCGATAAGTGTCGTCCAAGGACTGCACAGGCTTAATGCATTGTGCGATAAGTGTCGCCCCAGGACTGCACAGACTTAATGCATGGTGCGATAAGTGTCGTCCAAGGACTGCACAGGCTTAATGCATTGTGCGATGTGTCGCCCAAGGACTGCACAGGCTTATCAGGAAAGGCACTTTCTTCAGAGACTGGAATTTAGTTTAAATAAAAAATTCCATAAAAGCGGACATCCCTGGTAAGCCTGTTCAAACTGCACAGGCCAATTTTGGCCGACACTTAATGCATCTGCATTAAACCCCATTATCCCAGATCACTGCTCAATTCTAAAGCTGGATCTTGAATTTAAGCCCTTATTAAGGAGTTCATGTGTTGCCTGATTATTGTTTTCTTTTATCTTGTCATCATACCAAGTGGCCACAGGTGTTTGGCCCATGGCAGAGTCACTAAGACACTATCAATATGTCATGAAACAATTTTCATCGCCATGACCAACAAAAAAAATCTGATATATTATATAGGTTCTTGTATATATTATTTTATTTTTTACGTCAAAGTGATTGATAGTGTTTAAGTGACTTGGCCACGCGCAAAACACCTGTGCGAGCTAGTGACTTGTCAATATTGTTCATGAACATTCCATTTATTGCTTTAGCTTGTACATATTAACATGAATCTTACATAAATTATTTCCTGAAGGGCAGTACGTTTATTCTGTAATATCTGTTATTTTTTTAACGGTTAGAGTTAGGGTTAGGGACCTAACTCTGAATGTTACATAAATTATTTCCTGAAGGGTAGTACGTTTATTCTGTAATATCTGTGAATTTTTTAAGGAAGTATCATAGCGAAATCCTGTCTTGGGAAAAGTTTCTTGCGGACAGCACAGGCTAGTCTGGGACGACGCTTTACACACACATTATTACGCCTTTACTGACAGAGCAAGGCTTGTTTTTATACCTTAACGGTTGATTACATTTTAATGTTTCTGCTATTTACAAATCAAGCTAGTAACATTTATATAGAATAAAGAACGTTTGGCTTTGTTGTGATATCTCATTATGTCCGTAAACTCAACATATTGCCTACAATAAAATTTTAATGGAGCATTTTAAGGAATTGAAACACACGTAGATGTTTTTGTCTTTTAATTATTAGTTTCTTATGAGTGATAACAGTAGATATTATCAAATGCTAAACCTTGCCGCTATTCAGTATTTTTTACATAATAAAAACTATTCTAGCAGTGTGTTACATAATGCTTATATTTAACCATATATTTTTTATGCCCCCCTTTGAAGAAGAGGGAGTATATTGCTTTGCTCATGTCGGTCTGTCGGTCGGTCTGTCGGTCCGTCCACCAGGTGGTTGTCAGACGATAACTCAAGACTGCATGGGCCTAGGATCATGAAACTTCATAGGTACATTGACCATGACTCGCAGATGACCCTATTGATTTTGAGGTCACTAGGTCAAAGGTCAAGGTAGATTGATCATGACTTGCAGATGACCCCTATTGATTTTGAGGTCACTAGGTCAAAGGTCAAGGTCACGGTGACCCGAAATAGTAATATTGGTTTCCGGATGATAACTCAAGAACGCATACGCCTAGGATCATGAAACTTCATGGGTAGATTGATCATGACTCGCAGATGACCCCTATTGATTTTGAGGTCACTAGGTCAAAGGTCAAGGTCACTGTGACCCGAAATAGTAAAATGGTTTTCGGATGATAACTCAAGAACGCATACGCCTAGGATCATAAAACTTCATAGGTAGATTGATCATGACTTGCAGATGACCCCTATCGATTTTGAGGTCACAAGGTCAAAGGTCAAGGTCACGTTGACCTGAAATAGTAAAATGATTTTTGGATGATAACTCAAGAACGCTTTTGCCTAGGATCATGACACTTCATAGGTACATTGATCGTGACCCGCAGATGACCCCTATTGATTTTGAGGTCACTAGGTCAAAGGTCAAGGTCACAGTGACAAAAATCGTATTCACACAATGGTTGCCACTACAACGGACAGCCCTTGTCTCTAGGTTATTGCTTGGTGTGCTATTTTTAATTAATTAGTAAATCAGATATTTATCAATTTACCTCTTATTTTAATTAGGTAAATAAGTCAACTTTCCTGTATCAATTTTTTTGTATAACGCCCACTATCTATATTCGGTAAAATATTTGCGATAACTTACTTTAATAATCAATTGCATAAATTATATTTCCCAACAATTGTTTGGTATCTATTTTATTTGTTATGAGAAAAACTTTACTGATGTAACTTGCTTTCTTAATGAATTGCATAACTTGCCATCTACAAGTGTTTTGTATCTATTGCTTTTTATGTGAGAATCTTTACGAGCGAGCAACCAAACAGTTTTACTTAAAATATAAAATAACCACAGCTAGTGTTCTTTCCTTATCAGTGTGATTGTTATTATTTGTGTTTGTTTTAATGTACAATTTTATGAATGAAACAAAAGAGAGGGATACGTTTGAATTGTTTGTTTATTTGATCCTGGCTCTGGGAAAAACTTGGCTTTATGCATGTGGCTTAAGTGTAGTGCCAGATTATCTTGCGCAGTCTCAACAGGTCAAACAGGGGCGATACTTTCGGCCTTAATTTCGATACACTTGAAGTGGAAAGTGTCATCCCTGACCAGCCTGTGTGGACTGCACAGGCTAATCTGTTACTACACTTCCCACATCCATTAAAACCCCTGACCAGCCTGTGCGGACTGCACAGGCTAATCTGTGACTACACTTCGCACATCCATTAAGACCCCTGACCAGCCAGTGCGGACTGCACAGGCTAATCTGTGACTACACTTCGCACATCCATTATGACCCCTGATCAGCCAGTGCGGACTGCACAGGCTAATCTGGGACTACACTTTGCACATCCATTAAGACCCGTTTTCCCAGAGCGCGGCTCATGTATATTGTTATTGTTATAGGGTGTAAAAAATATTGGTATGTATGGCTTATGGTAAAGATATCAAAGGGAAATATATTATGGTACATTATAAGTTATAAATATATATTTGGTACCAAAATTTTGTTATGAAGATATATTAAAAATGCAGATATATTAAACATGCTGTTTTTATAGTATAAATAATATATGTGTGTCATGTCATATTTGTTTATTGTATATAATGTTACAAAATCAAATAAATTGTTTTGTTAGTATGGATCCAAAAAAAAACACACGACTTTGTGTTCAGAGATGTATTCCGATATAGGTGGCTGTAGGCTTACCCTCTGTCCATCATCGTGTCTGTCTGTCTGTTGGTAGGTCTGTCCACAAAATGTGTCTGACGTTATTTGATCAGAGAGGGCCCTAAACTAAAATGTCTTAACAACAAAGCTGATTTATAGTTGTTCTAAGTCTGTTGAATGTATACATGATATAATTGTGTGTTTGAAGTGGGAAATGATTCAATATATTACACGTTATTCTTATCAATACATGTATTATATTCAGGAGTATTTAAAACAAACAAAAACTGAAACTACAAAAGGGAAGCTTAGTTGTGCCTTAATGTATGTGGATGGTTGAATTAAAATGGCGGTAATGAAATTATCCCTCTTGATTCTTAACCTGAAAAATCGATTCATTATTAGCTCATCTTATTCTTTTTTTTGAAAAAAAATTATGAGCTATTGTCATCACCTTGGCGTAAGCGTCGGCGTTGGCGTCCGGTTAAGTTTTGCGTTTAGGTCCACTTTTCTCAGAAAGTATCAATGCTATTGCATTCAAACTTGGTACACTTACTTACTATCATGAGGGGACTGGGCAGGCAAAGTTAGATAACTCTGGCTTGCATTTTGATATAATTATGTGCCCTTTTTATACTTAGAAAATTGAAAACTTTGGTTAAGTTTTGCGTTTAGGTCCATTTTATTCCTTAAGTATCAAAGCTATTGCTTTCATACTTGAAACACTTACTAACTATCATAAGGGGACTGTGTAGGCACAGTAATGTAACTCTGACTGGCATTTTGACAGAATTATGTGCCCTTTTTATACTTAGAAAATTGAAAATTTTGTTAAGTTTTGTGTTTAGGTCCACTTTATTCCTACAGTATCAAAGCTATTGCTTTCATAATTGCAACAATTATTAACTATCATAAGGGGACTGTGCAGGAAACGTTATGTAACTCTGACTGGCATTTGGACGGAATTATGGGCCCTTTATACTTAGAAAATTGAAAATTTGGTTAAGTTTTGTGTTTTGGTCCACTTTACCCCTAAAGTATCATAGATATTGCTTTCATACTTGGAACACTCGCAAACTATCATAAGGGTACAGTAAATAGAGGATATTTGTTGGATTAGGTGGAATATCGATTTTATTTCACAAGTGACCATAGAAAACAATATTTTCACGAGTGGCGCAGCCACGAGTGAAAATATATATTTTCTATGATCTCGAGTGAAATAAAATCGATATTCCATCGAATCGAACAAATTTTCTTTTTATTTTATGCTTTTTTCACCGTTTTTTTACATTGTAAATGAGTTAAACTGGATTCTTTCGCTGGATTTATGACGTCATTTCGTTGAAAAAAATGACGTCATTTCACAATAAAACAGTGACAAATATTGATATTTTTCACTGTTATTTGTCACTGTATAAAACAGTGGAATACCAGTTTTATTTCACTGATATTTCTCTATAAACCACCGGAAAGCATAAAATAAAAGGACAAGTTGCATAACTCTGGTTGTCATTTTTACAGAATTATGGTCCTTTTTTGACTTAGTAACTTTGAATATATTTTATGGTTAAATTTTGTGTTTCGATCCACTTTACTTCTTAAGTATCAAGGCTATTGCTTTCAAACTTCATATACTTTCATGATATGAGGTTACTGTACCTGGCAAGTTGAATTTTACCTTGACCTTTGAATGACCTTGACTCTCAAGGTCAAATTATTAAATTTTGCTAAAATTGCCATAGCTTCTTTATTTATGATTAGATTTGATTGATACTTTGACAAAACTACTCTTACCTGACATACCACAATAGACTCCACCCAAACCATCCCGTGTGCCCTCCCCCCCCCCGTCCCTCCCCCCCCCCTAATATTTTTTTTTTAAGATCATCTCACAAATGACCACCACACCCTCACTCTATACCCCCCACCCCACCCCCCAATTTTTTTTTGCAACGGTTAAAAAACACAAATATTTATTTTTATTATTATATGTTTGAAATACCGTCCAACCATCGCACCCAAGAATCCCCCCACCCACCCCCCCCCTCCCCCCACCCGAATCCCCCCCCTATTTTTTTTTTTTTAAGATCATCTCACCATTTCACAAATTACCACCACACCCTCACAATATACCCCCCCCCCCCCCCACCCTCCCAATTTTTTTTTTTTGAAACGGTTAAAAACACAAATATTTATTTTTATTAATTTATGTTTTAAATAACGTCCAACCATCGCACCCAAGAATCCCCCCCACTCCCCCCCCCCCCGATTTTTTTTCGTTTTTTTCGCATTTTTGGAAGATAATGTAATAAATTCCACACCCCCACACTATACACCCCTCTTCACTCCACCCCTCCCTCCTTTGTGATTGAAAATGAGAGTCCCTTCACCTTTAAAAAGAAAATAGATGAGCGGTCTGCACCCGCAAGGCGGTGCTCTTGTTGGTACATGCTATGGTACATATACCAAACGACACAAATTATCATGATGACATAGTTTCAACAAGCAAATTCGATATCCCCCGCCAATATGCTTCTGGACACAAAAGTGTTATATTTGACACTCAAAAAAGCATTTTTTCAAGATACAAAGGGCCATAACTCCTTTATTATCCAATGTTGTACACTGCCATTTGGTGTGCATCATCCTCTTATCCATATATATACTCATACCAAGTTTCAATGAAATCCGCCAAAGCACTTCTAAGATATGGCTCCGGACACTAAAAAGCATTTTTCCAAGATACAAAGGGCCATAACTCTGTTATTAACAGATGGTGTACAATGCCATTAGGCGTGCATCATCCTCTTATCCATATATATACTCATACCAAGTTTAATTGAAATCCGCCAAAGCACTTCCAAGATATGGCTCCGGACACAAAAAAGCATTTTTCCAAGATACAAAGGGCCATAACTCTGTTATTAACAGATGGTGTACAATGCCATTAGGCGTGCAACATCCTCTTATCCATATATATACTCATACCAAGTTTAATTGAAATCCGCCAAAGCACTTCCAAGATATGGCTCCGGACACAAAAAAGCATTTTTCCAAGATACAAAGGGCCATAACTCTGTTATTAACAGATGGTGTACAATGCCATTAGGCGTGCAACATCCTCTTATCCATATATATGCTCATACCAAGTTTAATTGAAATCCGCCAAAGCACTTCCAAGATATGGCTCCGGACACAAAAAAGCATTTTTCCAAGATACAAAGGGCCATAACTCTGTTATTAACAGATGGTGTACAATGCCATTAGGCGTGCAACATCCTCTTATCCATATATATACTCGTGCCAAGTTTCATTGAAATCCGCCAAAGCACTTCAAAGATAGGGCTCCGGACACAAAAGTGCCGGACGGACGAAAGGACGGACGGAAAGACGGACGGACAACGCCAAAACAATATCCCTATGGCGGAGGATAAAAAGTCAATTCCAATAAGCTCATAGCTTTATGGTTGCGAGTGACATCGACCGTTGAAAACTTCGTGTTAAAGTTTCCCGCGCACTGCGTTATCAGCAGACGCCGCGATCACTGCGTGGGCGTTAACAACCTCCATGTAGTTTCTATAGGTCGCAGTTTCGCGTCTAATGACGTCATCGTGCGGATAAAACACCAACAGGTCAGTGCCCACTTAAGTCCCAACTGTATAGATTTTGCCACATCCGCTGTAGTACAAAATTCGACGACCCAGCAGGATTTGACACCTGGTCGCGATGACCGGATATCAAGGGGATTGAACTGGATACGTTGCACCGGAACGTTGAGTCTGTATAAGGTGCTGCACCTGTTCGTGATTTTATATAAATAGTAGTTGTAGTAGTGGTATTATTGGTTGTTGTTGGTGGTGGTGGTCGGTGGTGGTGGTGGTACAATTACTTATATATATTTGATCAAAGTCCGTCTTTGCAATTATAATACATTTTATGATTTATATCACTTACAGTATCGCTCGATTGGTCATTGACCGCTCGTGTACTACTTAAATGTACCCTGGGTATTCTTAAGTATACTTTAATGTACTCCGGATACGGAAAATATACTGAAACGTACCCGAAAATTCTAACGCTAAATTGGTCGTTGTTGGCGTTTTTTTTCCAAATGAATTGTGTTCACATTTATGTCAATATTCTTTAAAATGGCCACTATACTATCGAAACTACTGCTCAAAAAAGCATTTTAAGAGAGTTTTTTTTTTTCAAAGAAAAATTTGTTTCGTATTCCGTAGCGCGTTTTATGACATCGAATTTTAGGCGGGAGTAAAACTCGGGTACACATTAAATTGGCTGGGTACGCGTTAGTTTATTTTTCGTATCTGGGGCACATTTAGTAATTAGTACCCGAGCCGACAATGACCAATCGAACATATGTAGCTGGTGGATACAATTTAAGTTCTTTGTTACAAAAATCAAAAACTCGAAATAGAATGTCACAAAAATGCGGTCGTGTAAGTGGAGTCTAACAATTTTACCTCCGAGTGAGACACGCTTTCGTTGTTCCGGAAACTGAAAACTGCGGCATTCGGACGACTGGGTGATGTGTCACTGCGCATGTGCAGACTTGGGGCGATCCGGTTGATGTTGTCACTGCGCATGACATCGGCCTCCGGGCAAGCTAAATCATCCGGCGTTGCCGCGTCACTGAAACCATGAGGGCTGCACCGGTTAAAGCGACTTAAAACAGGAAAAAATAATATAGAATTACGTAACTAAATTGTTACTAAAAATCACGATAATGCAATTTTCAGCGGCGGGCATTAATCAACATGAGACAAACATATAAATGGTAACTCGTGACAAAACATATTTCAAATACTTGCGTTTAAAGAGATAATCTTACGCATTTCTTTCAATAAGTACATGTAATGTTCATTATAAAATTGTCACGATTAGCATGTGCGTTCAACTGTCAAAACATTTTCGTGCACGTGAAAATCGTTTTGTGTATAACACATCGATGCAGATGAAACCAAAAAACCAGAAGTGTTTAAAAAACGGCAACTAAAATGAAATCATCAGTGACTATTATTGAAATTACAAGGCGTTTTCTTTGACAGATGTCGCCATTTTTCCTGTAATAACGCTGTTTAAAGGTAATTAATATTTGTTACATTTGCTATTCACTTGCAACTGATTTTATGTAAGCATTACATATATTTTCTTTTTACGATTATTAATAAAAGTGTAAATGTGTTATTTTTGAAAAAAAAATTGCATAGACTGTAAATTAATTTGACTGTATAACGGTTTATTATTTTTCGTGTTTTTGTGTTAAGCAAATCAATTCCGCTTTAATGGAAATTAATGTTAAAAGGAAGTGTCTTCTTAACGAAAATCCAGGTGAGGCGGAAAGCGTCGTCCCTGATTAGCCTGTGCGAATTGTACAGGTAAATCTGGAATGACAATTAACGCACATGCATGAAGCCTAGAATTCACAGGACGAGGCTCATTAAATTTTATCGGGGAAAAAGGGAAGATTTTTTTGTGCAGTTTTTCTATGGGAGCAGTGGTCTAATGGTAGGACGCTGGCAAAGAGATTGTGATGTGCCTGGTTCGAATCCCACCCTGACCACTGGAATTTTCATGAGCAAGAACTTTAACCCCATTTTGCTCCTCTCGACCCAGATGTGTAAATGGTCACCTGTGAGGGAAATAAGCCAATGTGCCGTGGCTGCATACTGCGCCGAATGTTAACGGACGACTTATGGCCCAGTGATCTGGGGGTAATTGTGAAGCGCTTCTGAACACACTGTATGAAAAGGGCGCTATATAAATGTGGTAAAAACATCCTGCATAGCGCCCGATGGACTGAAAAGTGATCTAAACAGACGACAAGCGGAAACCTGATAGCGATCAAACGATTAATAAACACCCCACAGACAGACCACCGTGTGAACGAGTTATAGCGAACAAATGATAAACATCAGTCATTGACTTATGACGTGACACTTACATTTGTGGATCAACAGCGCTCCGCGCCGCGGTCCCGCTTGTTGCGTCCGGTTTCTGCGGGCTCTCCTTCCGGGATCGCGGCGCATGCGTACTACAAGCGCGGTGACTGGTAGCGTCATACACGCAGTCCGGGTCCAGCAAGAGGGTACTGGGCCGGAAACCAAGAGCGAGTAACTTCTGATACTGGAAAGGACTGACCGGCTGCTGAAATATGAGAAGTCAGCTAACTGCGCATGCTCGGAGCGGATACCTCCCAAAACAAAGTTTTTTAAATTAAGGAAATCGCGATAAAGAAGAATACTGTCTGTGTAGTGATTGTGAAAAACTAATGATTGCACTACTGTAGTATCGTATCATGTTATGAGTATTCAATGGTCTGAGGGGAGTAATTCTGTTATACATATTACAAGGATTATAGTAAGAGTGGCATCCCCTGATATGTACATGTTTAGAGGGCGCTGAATAGATTGTGGAACCTTCAATGGTGTCTTGTGTTGTTTTGTCTATGGTTATTTGAATCAAAGTAATCGGCCTCGAGCCGGGTTTGATACTACAACTACTATAGGAAATATTTCTTTTTTTTTAAATCAATGTGAAATGGGTTATAATAAATATACCACTTTTGTCTTCATTAATTGCATTTTTGCGCTGAACATTTAACATTTATTCGTAATTCAGTTTAGTTTTTGTATAGTTCGCTAAATCAATTGAGAAAAATCATACAGGCCGACAGACTAAAGTAATCGCAGCAGTTATATCCTTTTTGCTGATCGAAAACTGCTTCGAGCTTGTCGTAAGTTTAATAATTGTGAGCGTGTTTATATATATTGTTTGCAGTCAATAACCTAAAACGTATCTCAATAATGTTGACTAGAGCCGTACGTGTTGTACTTATTGAAACGAAAAAAAAATTTTTTTAGAAAAAAAAAAAGAAAATAATAATCGATCAAAATGACGCCATCGCATACTGTTGTTTTTATTAGAAGGACAATGTGTTGATCGGAGACATGATCGGAACCAGTGACATATTTGATGCTCGAAACCAGTGACGTGTCTAAATAGAAACATGTCGAGTCAGTGTAATTACGAGACATGCACCGATTACTAAAAGGGAACGGAGAAGCCGGCATACGACTAAATTCAGTGTTTTAATTCAAAAGCTTTGTGTAATCCAAAGAGTCTTCATAACAAACGTGTAAAATATGTCCCATCTAAACGAACCAACACAATGATTTAGGACATATTCATTATTAAAATTAAGAAATTTCCTTAGGTTTCAAAAGTTGCCTTGGTAATTTGTCATCAAATTTTGTACGAAAAATTATAGTTACGGCTTGAATTTATGCTCACTGTTATTTCACCTTAATACAAAATAATATCCTTAAAATAATTGTCAGGAATTTAAAAGAACTATTGAAAGTAAGTTATCAGAGAGGTTGAGACCTTGTTATTGTACTTCGTCAAAATCGCACCGTAACTTTATACGAAACCCGCATGGAAAAAACTGGGATTAATGTCTGTGCGTAAACTCAAGTGTCGTCCCAGATAAGCCTGTACAGTACGCACAGGCTTATCTTGGATGTCACTTTCTGTCTGATTGCGTGTTTTGTTTAAAGGCAGTACAATAATTCGCGAACGTCTAGTGAACTGCACAGGCTAATATAGAACGACACTTTACGCACATGCATTAAGGCCGGTTTTCTCAGAGCGCTGCTATAATAAATTTCGTATGATGTTCTATAAGACGGGCTCTATTCAATTACCGACCATACATATGTATCGTATGATGTTCTATAAGACGGGCTCTATTCAATTACCGACCATACATATGTATCGTATGATGTTCTATAAGACGGGCTCTATTCAATTACCGACCATACATATATATCGTATGATGCTCTATAAGACGGACTCTATTCAGTTACCGACCATACATATATTTCGTATGATGTTCTATAAGACGAGCTCTATTCAATTACCGACCATACATATGTATCGAATGACTTTCTATAAGACGGGCACTATTTAATTACCGACCATGCATATATATCGTATGAAGTTCTATAAGACGGGCTCTATTCAATTACCGACTATACATATATATCGTATGAAGTTCTATAAGACGGGCTCTATTCAATTACCGACCATACATATGCATCGTATGATGCTCTATAAGACGGACTCTATTCAATTACCGACCATACTTATGCATCGTATGATGTTCTATAAGACATGCACTATTCAATTACCGGCTATACATATGTATCGTATGATGCTCTATAAGACAGGCTCTATTCAATTACCGACCATACATACGTATGATGCTCTATAAGACAGACTCTATTCAATTACCGACCATACACATTTATCGTATGAATGTCTATAAGACGGACTCTATTCAATTAACGACCATACATATGTATCGTATGATGATCTATAAGACGGGCTCTATTCAATTACCGACCATACATATATATCGTATGATGTTCTATAAGACGGGCTCTATTCAATTACCGACCGTACATATGTATCGTATGATAATCTATAAGACGGGCGCTATTCAATTACCGACCATACATATGTATCGTATGATGTTCTATAAGACGGGCTCTATTCAATTACCGACCATACATATGTATCGTATGATGTTCTATAAGACGGGCTCTATTCAATTACCGACCATACATATATATCGTATGATGCTCTATAAGACGGACTCTATTCAGTTACCGACCATACATATATTTCGTATGATGTTCTATAAGACGAGCTCTATTCAATTACCGACCATACATATGTATCGAATGACTTTCTATAAGACGGGCACTATTTAATTACCGACCATGCATATATATCGTATGAAGTTCTATAAGACGGGCTCTATTCAATTACCGACCATACATATATATCGTATGAAGTTCTATAAGACGGACTCTATTCAATTACCGACCATACATATGTATCGTATGATGCTCTATAAGACGGGCTCTATTCAATTACCGACCATTTACCTCTAAAGAGATGGACGATCTGTCTGGTCCGGCGGTGAAGGGCCGACATCGGCCGGAAGTGGGCCGGCTGTTCACGTTATAAACTTCCGTGGAGGAACCAGTCCCGCCCAGTGCATACCACTTTGAGAATAGAAATTGTGCATTATTAAGATAAGATTGTTCAGGCCTCGTACTGGGATTAATTCATGTGCGTAAAATGTCATTTCAGATTGGCCTGTGCAGTCCGCACACGCTTACAGGGATAACACTCCGCAGAAATTGAATTTTCGTTCAGAAGAGAATTCCTTTTAACGAAAAAATCCAATAAATCGGAAAGTTTCGTCCCTGATTAGCTGGTGCGGACTGCACAGGCTTATCTAGATTCACTCTTTATGCATTATCATAAAGATCAGCTTTCCGAGAATAATAGTCTTTATTTGCCCTCCCCTTTCCTCCCGCAATTGACGTATTTTCTATAACATGTGTTTATAAAATTATGTCAACACTAGATTTGTTTTCAGTATAGGTCATTTCATTATTATTATTTCTTTGTTATTGTATGAATATTAGTCGTTTTTTTCACATCTGAACAAAAGTTAACTTTAGAATTTCGTTGAAATTATAAATTCATGACGTCAAATTGACGTCCTTCTCAAATTTTTAGTCGGGCACACTTCGTTGTACGGTTACATGATATGATTTCGAGTCCGGATCGAATGCGAGGATGCTGGTGTAACCCCTCGGTAGCGTTTGATGTCTGAAGAGTTGCGCAGACTCGCGCTCAAGGGTATACACAGCGTCCCGGTCCGGCACGTCCCGACCCACTCCCACCAGCCTCTGCTCCAAGTTGTAGACGGTCATGATGCTGCAGCGGGCCGGGGTACGGAACGCGCACTGTGGACCCGATCTTAGAAAAGAAAAACAGCAACAGTAAAAAACAAGCGCACATTGAGTGTTATTATACTGATATTAGACTGATAAAATGCAACACTACATATGAGATGCGTTGTGAGAAAACTGTGCTTAATGCATGTGCGTAAGGTGTCGTCCCAGATTAGCCTGTTCAATCCGCACAGGCTAATTAGGGATGACACTTTCCGCTTTTTTGGTATTTTTAGTTTCAAGGAAGTCCCTCCTTACCGAAAATCAAGTTTAGGCGGAAAGTGTCGTCCCTGATTAGCCTGTGCGGACTGCACAGGCTAATCTGTGATGACACTGTACGCAAATGCATTAAGCCCAGTTTTCTCAGAACAAGGCTCATATAATGTATATAGTATTGAAGTTGCTGGTAGTTGTTAGAAGTACGTAACGCGCAAAGGGGACCCGATCGATAAACATAGCAACAGTAGCTTCATTACAATTACACGCGCACATTGAGTGCGATTGTACTATTTAAAATATAACGCTGCAAAATAAAGACGAAAAACTAGTTTCCAATTAAACATCAGTTTAACTATGAAAAGAAAGCAGCAGTAGTGGTGGTAGTAGTAGTAGTAGTAGTAGTGTAGTAGTAGTAGTAGTAGTAGTAGTAGTAGTAGTAGTAGTAGTAGTAGTAGTAGTAGTAGTAGTAGTAGTAGTAGTAGTAGAAGTAGTTGTAGTAGTAGTAGTGCAGTAGTAGTATTAGTAGTAGTAGAAGTAGTAGTAGCAGTAGCAGTAGCACTAGCAGTATCAGTAGCAGTAGTAGCAGCAGCAGCAGTAGAAGCAGCAGCAGAAGCAGTAACAATGATAGTAGTTTTAGTAGTAGTAGTAGTAGTAGTAGTAGAAGTAGTAGTTCGCGCATCATAACCACCACCATCAAAATCACCACCACTTCACTATCTAAATCATCATCAGAATCACGTTCAATATTACCTCACACCTGTCGGCACAGAGCACTGAGATCTCGACCGATGTCCCGACGACGTCGGTCGCACTTCATCCTCCGTCACTACGCCTTTCTTAAGCGTCTGGCTCGATTTCGGCATTACCTAGGCAACGGAACCGGACTTTAAATGGACTTGTTTTTAGATTGAATAAACAAATCATATATTTCAAATGAAGTGTAAATATGACAAAAACAATGCGAGTATGGTTGTATAAACAACCTTCTTCTACCAGTGGCCGATTCTTCTCTCGACAAATGTACATTTAGGACGTCATAATTGGCACATATTACAATGATATGATAATTTCATTCCAGGCAAATATATGCTATGATAAGTGGTTAAGCTTACAATAAAATATAAAATGAATAAATAAATAATACTTACCCATCTGATACCGGCCCAACTTGACAAAACACGTTCAACCCTGTTACCATGACGCTCGACGTCATTGACGTCAATAACAACGGCGTAACGTCAGCGATATAGTGACGTAATTTTTTTGTATTCAGATTGACGTCTGAAGTCCGTCTTTTGTTGAAGGACTAATTTAAGTAACATTTGTGAAGAAACACAATCAATACACACCAACCTTATTGTTTACTTTATTTCAGGAACGTTGAATTAGAATCTCTCAGGTGTGCCTTTTTTAGGAATGTATTCATCATAAATGTCTTTCTGTTTTGAGCTAAAAATATACAATCATAACCTTGCTTAAAAGGATTTTTTGTATTCAACAGGGTCAAATCGGCATGTTTGTTATGTTAATGTGATATATTTCACGGATGAAATTCGAAACTAGTTAATGTGTTCAAATATTAAGGCAAGTACTTCAAAAATTCGTATTAAAATAAACATACTATTAAATGTGTTTGTTTTACAGTATGCACTTCTGAAAACGAACATTAGCAAACTATATACCCGCGATCCGAAAAAGGTAATTTCTGTAAGGATTTTGACATCAGTTATCGTTTTCGAATTTCATGAACCGTATATCATCATGATCACGACCAGCATTGTATGTATTATTATTTTGTGCGATACTTGAGTAGTTATCTTTCGAATATCCACCTATAATAAAAAAAAACATGTTTTCTTCAAAAATTGTTTAACATAAAGCATCAGCTCGTTAACACGCTCAGCAAGAAAATTGTTTCCTCTGGAAATTATTTCTAACACAATACAAACAAACCGCATCGTAAATCGGTTAATAAATCACAATTTGTTAACCTTTTTATACTGAAGACGCGCTCTGCAAAAACGGGGCTTATTGATTGTTCGTTAAGTGCATTTGGAATTTTGGATCTATTTGGATCAACATTATTGAGTGTTAAGTTTGAATAAATTCCATAATTACAGTTTAAAAATTGTGGTTTTTGCGTTTATTTATTACTTGTTGAACTGTTGAATTTCAATAACCATGTAAATCAAGATTAAACATAGTTAATACACGGCGTTTTATTTAACTTATTAAGTATCAACATATTGATACATTACTATTAATTGTATATGTCTTCTTTTCGACCTCCCCCCCCCCCTCCCATTAGTACAGTGGAACAAAGACTGCCCCCCATTAGGATCCTTTAAGAGTCCTGTAGGCCTACTGAAAGTAGAGCTCTAGAACGACCTAAAATCTCATTTCAGTTGAGACCGATTCAACTTGCCGTCTCGACCTAAATATATGTTACTTGTTAAAGATGTAAGCAACGTTCTTCAAAAGGAGATTAATTTATAACTTTCTGCGGGAAATCGTCTACCAATGTAACAATGAAATAAACAGTTTCCAGATGAAAAGGTAACTTTCTCTTACTTCTCCAACTGATACAACTAATAGTGGGTTTCTGCGGTCCACAAATACGCGTTCAATCGACCTTCGTAAACACGCAATTATCACTCCTCCAGGTACAGTATCCTAGATTTATGTGCGAACTCGGTTTTCTTTTATACTCGGCATTTAATACAGGAAACACTGTCATGGGCATTTATGTTTCATTGATAAAAATATTACACGAGACCAAATATCATAAAATTTAAATCGCTAATGTCCATCGATTCTCACAAATACAGTACGTACAGGAAATTTTGTTTGTTCGTTAAAGAAATATTGAAACAGTTTTAATTCATAACGTGTTCTACATGTTTGCTTATCTATACATTTAATGATTGTATGTTCCCCATCAGCTCTCAATGTTAAAATATCGTTTGTATATGTTGTGTTACATATAAATAATCTCTCCCTTTAAATCTATAATTGCTGTCAGCGCCCTCTCTTGTCGCCAGGCGAAGCCACCCACATCACTCATGAGGGGTAATTTTCGCATCGATTACCTTTTATGGGGGATTTTTTTACGTAGTTTCTCATTACTTCCTTTTCAAGTTTTGTACATGTTTGCACTTTATTCCTTTGCTTTTTTAACTGAGTATATCTGACACTCATATAAGACTATACTGCTATGATGTATTATAAAGTTAATGTCAATATAAAACAGAGGTGAACCTTTTGTTGTTCTCTCCTATTTTACACACTTACATATCTTTTATTTATGGCAGTTATCAGTGCTCAAATAAGTATTGAAAAGACACATCTTCTTTTCTCATCTCTTAACAAGTCAGCGCATATGTTTTTTTATAAATATAAACTGTTGGATAAGAGATGACTGTATCGAGAAGTGTGAATAAAATAGAAAATACTTGTGATAAATAAAGATATAACTTTATTTATAAAACAAACGAAAACAATTTTCAACAATCACAATCGCGTTCGCCGATGCATGTGTGTGACAGTCTGTTTCATGATTTTGCACATCTTCATCTTCAATTTCTATCGAGTTGTCATTTGATGACGCGGTCGCCGATGCCTGTGTGTAACTGTCTGTTTGTTTTTTATGAATACTATCTAATGCAGTTTGTTTAAAAAGAAAATCTATTTTTTGCAGGAAAAAAATCATTGTTTTCATAAGCATTTTTTCAGTATGACTTAGCATTGTGTATTATTTTATTATCCGGAAATGGTGTAGATGTATGAATCATGCAGGTGCGCGAAACGTTATATTTCCCATATACAGCCGTATCGATAAGGCTGGAAAACACTAACAATATCTGTTCAGTGTTACGGGTTTTGCGTGTGCTTATTTTTTTTCCTTTTTTCAGGGATATTTTTTTCCTTTAAATAGGGTAAAAAGGATACTTCTTTCATGGGGGAAGCCGCCGATATTCAACGGTAAATTTGGCAAATCGAGGGCCCTGGCTGTATAGTATGTAGCCCCTACAACTATGGACCTATTGATGCCCTTTGTATAATTGTTGCTAATATTGTCATGTTATGCATGAAGTGAGCTTTAAATTAATGAACGTGGAAACTTGGCATGGGTGTGAAATACATTATTCATTATCACTTTTAAATGAAAGGGATCAAGACAATACGTTTATGTTCAATTATTTTATTTTTAGCGAACACGATGAACACCGCTGTAGATATTATGGGTCTGTGGTGATTGGCCGTGTTCGCCTTATATCAATCAGCTCCAGTGACATATTTGATCTGAACACCCATCGCAGGGTTTATATTTGTAAGTGAACACCGTGAGGTGATCATCGCGGCGAGTGGCGTTTGTGTAAGTACACTGCGCCTGTACTGTAATCACAAAAGGCTTGGTTGCGATTGCTTAATAGCATTTAAAATATATGAGGGAAGGAACTGTGTAGAAATAAGCACTTCTTTCGACCACAGAGGGATACAAAATTCTTAGGTGTAATGGAACCTTGAGCTTTACTTCAGAAGTTTTGACTGGTAGAAGGCTAACTCAAATATTGTTGCTTCAATTCATGGTTGATTCAGAATCCAAGCTAAAAACATTTCATGTACATCAACTTAAGCATAAGTTGTTTACACTCATCTCAAAAGTTCAAATAAAACTCAACGGGTCGCGTAGTGTACTTAAAGGGTATTGGTCACAGTTCACAGATTTTGTATTTTGGGAAAATGTCATTCAATATGTTAACCAATAAATATATTATAATGTTTTGAATGTCCTAAACTAATTATTTTAGCGAGAAGATAAAGTCGATTAAAATACTATGAGTTCGAAGCAGAGGCCTCTTGAAGTTAAAGCTAATACGCTTCCGCAGAGCCATGCAGGCTTTAGTATTTAAAGGCAAAATATAAACGCTGATCAACGTATTTTCCAGATTGTTGACAAAAATTATTATGAACCCTTCGAAGAAAAGGGGGAAAATTGCTTTGCTCATGTCGGTCGGTCGGTCGGTCGGTCCGTCCACCAGGTTGTTTCTGGATGATAACTCAAGAACGCTTGGGCCTAGGATCATGAAACTTCATAGGTACATTGATCATGACTCGCAGATGACCCCTATTGATTTTGAGGTCACTAGGTCAAAGGTCAAGGTCACTGTGACCCAAAATAGTAAAATGGTTTTTTGAATGATAATTTAAGAATGCATACGCGGCCAACAGGGCACACTCTGAACAATATTACTGAAGCAACTGGTCTGTAATCCTAAATCTATAATTATCAGTCCAATGAAACATCATCCTTTTAGTAAAATACAGTGGATCAGTAAAAATATTATCAGAATATGAGATTTTTTTGTATATTTTGTATATTAAATATTGTGTTAATGTTTAATTTTGTTGATTAATATAAATATAAGCAGGACAAGGGAGGTAATACACTACAGGGGAAACAAATGCAATAAGTTTAAATCTATTGTTACAGATTTGCCTCCCTTGTAATATATTTTAATTTTACCAAATGTAAGGCTAACTGCATTTTTGTAATGCATACTACTACTACTACTACTACTACTACTACTACTACTACTACTACTACTACTACTACTACTACTACTACTTCTTCTGCCACCACCACCACCACCACCACCACCACCACCACCACCACCACCACCACCACCACCACCACCACCACCACCACCACCACCACCACCACTTCTTTTAGTCAGAACCAATAGTGTTAACATTTCTTTTAGTCACGACCAATATTTTTGTGTCGCCTGACTATGGACAGGAAGACATATAGGTGTTACTTGCTTTGGCGGTGTCAGCAGCGTCCACGGTGTCACACTTTTCGAAAAAGGTTCATCACTTTTGTGTCCCTTCAGATATTGCTTTCATATTTGGTATGCATGTGTATCTGGAAAACACCTTTCCATGCACATACAATGTTTGACTCCTGTGACCTTGACCTTGAATTTGAGGTCAGCGTTCAGGTTTCAAAATCTGCGACAAAAATAAGGTTCATAACTACTATGTCTTGAGCTTTACTTGAAACATTAATTTTTATTTTTTATGCCCCCGGCATCACCATGATTCGGGAGGCATATAGTGTTAGTCCTATCTGTATGTACAAAAATCTTGGTTAACCCATTTTTACCGTTTCGTTTGACATCAATGCCATCAGGCGACAAAGCTAATTCGCGGAGTTCTAGTTTACATTTCATTTAGTAAGGAGTGTCGTTTTACTTGTTTCAAGATGAAATTCTCAAACACATAGCATACCATCACAAACACACAGCATACCATCACAAACACACAGCATACCATCACAAACACACAGCATACCATCACAAACACACAGCATACCATCACAAACACACATCATACCATCACAAACATACAGCATACCATCACAAACACACAGCATGCCATCACAAACACACTACATACCATCACACACACACAGCATACCAAAACAAACACACAGCATACCATTACAAACACACAACATACCAAAACAAACAGCGTACTATGGCACACAGCAAATTATTATAAGCACAAATGATTTAAACCCACATTATTTCCATGAAAAAGCCGATGTATCAACAGTCTAGAGAAGACAGACAAGGCGTTCAACACTTACTGTATATATTATCTTGTTTTTATCATTGCATACAAATTTAAAAGTGAGGATTTTAGTTTTAGTGATTAATACTCTTGAATACTGATGATAAAATGCTGCTTATTCATAGATAAATATAATAGATGAAATAAGAAAATAATTAAATTTTGATCTGGCAAATTGTTGAAAAAGTCAACTTTGATTCTAACTTTTATTCAGTGTCCGACAAATCCATTGCCCGGAGCCCGGGGGCTACCGAAATTTTTCATCGGGCTACTGAAATTTTCCAGCTGACGCCCGCCGGGCTACTATAAATTTATAAGAGTGGTAGCCCGGTTTATTGACAGACATACGTAGAATAAACACGCTGACCATGTGTTTGTACACTGTGTATTGCTTATAATCCAATAACAAAGTGCAATCAATTATCTAATCAGTAACCGATCACTTGCGGTAATGTCGTAAACAGTATCAGTGTATTTTAATCATCCAATCAGAATCAACATTTGTCGTCTGCTAATAATATAATGAGAGCCGGTTGGATAGTTGGCGCACATGATGCAACATCATTTCGCAGTTTTGAATTCTTTGTTAACCGCAACAATGAGTAATGGCGACAGCGTTTTTGATGTCGTTAAATATTAAAGGACGCAGAACATTAAATAAATCAAAACAATAGCGGATTCTTCAAAACGGTAACGAAACCGAAAATGAATATTAATAACAACGGTGTGAACGCGGTTAACACCTGCTAATTGGTTTGCATAGTCAATTAATAATTGGATTAATCGACTGTTAATCAATAATCCCATATATGCCCGATATATATTTTTAAAACCAAATTATGGGTGGGTAATATAGACAATAAGAGTCATAAACACAAACGTTTGAAATTTTCTAAAGTGTCAAATAAATTTCGGCATATAGTTCTATTTAAAGATATGATGAAATAAGCTCCCAATCAGGACCGTTGTATTGCAACATGTGTAAATCACCTGCCACGGTTTGCACGCGTTGTGTACAGCTATTTAAGGTTACAAAATTCTACATTTAATAAATGAATTTCTTTGTCCAGATAAAAAGCGCGCGAAAATTGGCGTGGGTGTATTTATTTGTAAATAAAAATTTCGTAGCGGGTACAACATTGAGATCATTTAATTTCCATTAAAAGTTTCGTTGTGAATTTCAACTAAAGTACCGGGGTATCTCGCGAATTATTTGGCATTGACATTTCCTCTTAATAAAATATAATGTAAACACGCTGTATCGTTACCGTTACGCTGTATCAGTTCCTTCATTATTGAAACAATTATTGTATTGTATACTGACTGCACACAAGTGTCGTAACATACGAATGCAATACGTAAATTCGGACAGTACTTAAAGTCGGACACAAGTAAATAAATGATTTAATACTCTTGATTTCTTGAAACTTGGTATTTGTTGTTAAAAAGGGCAATTGCATTGATTAACACCATACGAAACTCTTCGTAAACTCTGTATTTACGTTTCCGACCTAACGTTCTGTCCGAATTTAAGTACACATACATGTACACATACATGTAATATCTACATGTAGTATATGATTTTCTTTGGTTCATTTACATTCAAGTACACGATGCCTGTACTGTAACATTAATTTACGATATTGACTGTGTACATCAGACTACTTGCTGTTTTATGTATATGTATGTATCAGGGACCTATACAAACATATATTGTTTGTATAGGTCCCTGTATGTATACATATTATGTATATGTAAATGAAGAAATAAAATAAAGATGAAAACCTGCCTCTTATCATTTTGTAGGAAAATTTTATGGGCTACCAAATATTTTTATTGGTAGCCCAGTGGGCTACCTGAAAAATAAGAAATTTGTCGGACACTGTTTTATTAATCATATTTTTGTTTCATGAATACACATCAGGGTTTTTTTTTAGAAAGAGGGGAAGACGCTGGACGCTGGGTAAAAGGGGAAAATCGAGCGCGAAAGAGACATATTTGGGGAAAAAATAAAAACTGTTCATTTCAATGTCTATAACTCACCTACAGACTTCAGGGTTTTTTTTTAAGAAAAAGAGGCATGTCTCTGGCCTTTTTGTTCTTAAGCACATGAACAAGTATGATATTAAAGTCAAAGTCCTAAATAAAGTTGCAGGTGTAGATCTTATAATGGGAAATGTTTTCAACTGGGGCCGGGGAACGATGTCAATATTATGATTTCAATTTCATGATGAATGGGTTGACGTTCTAGATCAGCTACAGTATTGGAAGGGAAAGGTGCGGCAGCTGCGATTGTCTACTTTCACTTTAACAATAATCAGACAGTATTAATCGATGTTGATTACATATACCTCCGAATCCTGCTGGGATTTAACGGTTTTTGATGATTCATTCTTAAAAAATGCGTCAACTCAATTAATATTTTCCGAGTCCGAACGTTTTATTTTGTTCGTGTATGAACGCCAATTGTGAGACTTTTTTCTGTTTTAACGTTTATATCTTGGCTTTCACATAACCCGGATGAAAATTCGACTGGTTTCCGGTAATTAATTGACGAAACACCCTTCTCGCGCAAGACAGGAATCCAGTAAAATAGTCACATGATTAATACGATTAGTTGCCCGGTTTTCATGACGTAATATAAGAGCTATATATAGAATCACTGGGATTCCCAGATTTGAGTGTTCGTCGGGAGAGAGAGAGAGAGAGCGAGATCGTCGTACATAGTACAAATTGGATAAGTGTCGACTTCCCAAAAGAAAAAAAACATTTCTTTGAGGGTAAAATATTATATTTTGGTGAAAAATTATATTTTTGGAGGGGAAATGGTATTTTTAGGGGAAAAATTCTGGTAGGGGAAGACGCCGAATATCGGCGTCACTTTCTTAGTAAAAAAAGCCCCTGCACATGTATAGAGTAGTATAATTTGTGTGCATTATGTTATGAATGTTGTTGTTATTCTTGGATAAAAATATAAATAAACAAGCACATTTGTTACATTGATAGCACACGCCAAATGCTTGCAACGCCAAATTCTGTAAACAACTACTGCTCTAGAGTCATTCATTGATACACTTAAATAAAGGTTTAATGAAATCATTAAAGCAGTAAAAATACAAACAGGTATTTTCAAGTAAAAAGTGGCCATAACTCCATTATTGACCAGTTGTTTGAGTTGCAATTTTACCTTCACCATCCTCTTATCAATATATACACTCATTCCAAGTTTCAATGAAATCTGCACAAGCAGTTCCAAGATTTCGCTCCAGACACAAAAGTGTGCTTATTTTCAAGTAAAAAGGGCAATTACTATGTTATTTGTAAATGGATTGCAACAGCATTTTACACACAGTATTCTATTATGATATATACACTTATATCAAGTTTCCATGAAATCGGTTCAAGCAATTTTCTGATATTACTCTTGACACAAAAGTGCTCCGGACGGACAATGCCAAAACTATATCCCTCCACCTATGGCGGTGGATAATAACATAAAGAAAAGAAAAGCTATTTTTTTTAACTTATATTTACTATTATATCTTACAACAAAACATTACTGCAAGAATGTAAAGGGAACAAACTATAATAATAACATATTAGATCAACACCATGTTTAAGAGAATATGCATAATTTAAAACCCAAACATCATAAAATATAACATATAACATTTAATTGCATCATGATTTAAAATGTGAATAAATTGATACTTTATTCCATTATTATGTAAATCATAACAAAATAAAGCAAATAATCATTTCTATCCAAAATGAAATCCAACTGTACTGTTTTATTAATCATAAATTATTAAATTGATGATTAAATGTTATTGAAACTTGGTCAGAATGTTCATCTTGTCATTATAAAGGCTATGTCAGAATTAAAGTCAATAGTGGTCAAAAACTAGAAAACCTAGTAATGTCTTCAACAATTGATAACCAATTTTTCAAATCTTATTTAATCAAGCTTATAATACAAACATTTGAAAAAAACAACACTCAACACAATAAGATTTGGAACATTTTTTATTCTATGATTCATGATTTCAAAGTAGTGTTTGGTATTTAATAAAGAATATAAATACAATTAATGTAGATGCAGGTATGAATTTTTGAAAAAAACTTATCTTTTAGGTGCACTTTTTGCCCTAACACGTGGTCTACTTAGTACAGTCAATCTTGTATTAAGAGACCACTTAAGGGAGTAATCAAAAGTGGTCTCTTAATAAAATGGTCTTTAAATAAAAAAAGGCCATTCTGGAAGAATGCTTACCCTCAATTTAAATCTATATGAAGGATAATCTCTTTTGTCAACAATGATTTTAACTTTTATAATAAAATGAATATAAACACAATACATAAACAATATTTAACTTATAATGTGTTTTATTTTTCACTTATTATAAATTACCATTTATTATAAATGAATTGTGTGTACATATTTATTTGCAAAAACAACATAGACAAGGAAATATTTTTCGCGTTTTTTTTCACCTGACACATTATTTTCCACGTCTTCAAGCACCTCGGCTTTACGCATAAGAATGTTCTGAATTTGAGTTTTACCGACTCCAAACTCATCTGCGATTTTACGCCCAAAACCCGAATTTTCTCGTTCAACGTTAACACTTTTCGTTTTGACATTTAAATTTCTGCATGTAAGCTTAAGGAAATCTGACTCGATTATGATACATAATGAGCTGAAAAGATTAAAACACGTCAATTGAAAACAAACAAACAGACATGATTGGAAAATTTATTAAGTAAATAACAATGTGATTGGCTAACAAATATCTACTAATTAGCATAATTACAAATTGGTAATGTACGGATTTCGACAGATGTTGCCATTAATAGTTTATTTTCCGCACTTCTCAGGAAATTTTTGTCGCGTACAGTGCATTGTTTCTGCACCTGTTATCTATACTCGAGAAAAATCGGCGTTGTCTCTTAACGTTCCACATAGTAAACTTTTTAAGCTGTAGACTGTGCGCAATACGTTCCTCTATTATTCAACTCAATAAATTAATACGCAGTCTACAACAATACCGGTCAGAACCGGTCAACGAGACAAAACACAATCATAATGGTTGGTGTGAAAACAAAGCAGAGGTGTAACAGTACATCTTATCGGCTTAGATAAACAATAAACACGGATTTGTCCCTGAAAGATCAATAGATTAACCACTTTTACCTCCTAGTGGTCGCTTAATTCAAGATTCAGACATCAAAATACACAAAAATCAGCGGTCGCTGGTCGCGTAAGACAAAAGTCGTTTAATACAATAACATTATATAGCGAAAAAGCTCCGTGGGATTTCAAAGTCGCATAAGACAAAGGTCGCTTAATACAAGTAGTCGCATCCACAAGATTGACTGTACATGTATGTAGAGAACAAAATGGATTTCTTTACAAATAATTTTACTTACTAAAATCAGATTAATTATCTCATTCATTTTTGTTTTTGTATATTCACAGTTGATGTACCGAAGGCAGATTGGTCATCCAGTGAGACATATTCTGTGAGTACTGGGTATTGAGAATAAATGGAACTCTAGCCGGATACTGGACATGTACTAGTATACTACTAACCTCCTTTCCTGTCTAGATGGAAGTGACTGTACAGTAGTTGTAATAGTTGCCAATTGAGCAGCATAATGGAACTCAAATCAGACACTGGCAATGTACTGACATGATCCAAAGTGTCTAGGTGACATTGACTGGTTGGAATAGTAGTCTAGTGAGTAGTGGTACCAGAACTAAATCAAGACACTAGACATGTACGGACCTCCACCATGTCTTGGTGGAAGTGACTGAGGTTGGAATAGTTGTCAAGTGAGCAGCAGGAATTGAACTTAAAGTCAGCCACTGGACCTGTACTGACCTCCAACTTGTTGAGGTGGAAGTGACTGTGCAGGGATAGTTGTCAAGTCAAGAATTACAAGCCAAGTCTTGTCAGGTAAGATAAACTATATTTCAATAACAGCCACAGCCTCAGTGGCATGCAGCCGAATCACATATTGCGTGCTGAACTATGGTTTAAGTTCTAAGGTATGGGATATTGTGATCCGTCATTGTCTGCTGTCAAATGTGTGTTGCCTGTCATTTCAAGTAGCACTTTTGGCTTTTGACATCTTCCTTTAAACCACAGGAAAATTTGGACATGTCTTTGCAGTCCTTACCCAATTGAGAAGAAATCCATATTTGATACTGTGTGTTGAAAATTTGTGTTGAACATTGAAGTTTAAGACAATTATTTATTAATTTCAGATAATAGCAAGTTGTTCTAAGCAATTCATTATCAAGCCTGTTATTTATCACCAGTATTAATGTGGTCAAATTATTTTGAATGAGTATTTCATAAATTCCATATATTTACCTCAAACATCATGTTTATGACTTTAGTTCGTGTCTAAAAGTATATTCAGTATGTATTACAGTTTAATAAAGACATTAAGAACTTCTACAATTCCATGAAGTGAAATTAAGTAATAATTCCTGGACAAACAGAGAAGTTTGGTAAAAAAAATAATTTTGAGTTATCTCCCTTGGACTGGCATTACTCATATATGTCACTCCATTATCAAATGTAGCATGATCCAACAAGGGAGGTCACATTTGGGTTGTTTACCAAAAGTGGTTCTTTATTACTTCACTTTACATGAGTCTAACTAACTTTAAGAGCTCTTTTCTAGTTGGATTAAACAGTCTGAAATCACCCACTCCAGAAAGTCGAAACACTTATCTGACAGAACATTCAATTCCATGCTACATGCAAGCTATTTACATCACAAAAATTGTAAACCAAAAAGATTGGAATATTTGTTTTCACGGTTATAGACAGTGTTCCTGATTGAAATCAACGTGCTATTGCTTAAAAATCATTTATTTATTGGTATACACAAGAAATGTCATTATGTGGTAGAATATTTGCAGAAAAAATAATTTTGAAAACATTTTGTGCCTGTCAAAATTTTCCGATTGGTTTCGGAAGTTGCCGATCGTATTTATATACACTGTATTGATAGACATAGGCCAAAGGACAGAATATCCTTCATATTTCAAGTGTGTCTGCCTTGATATTGTCACTTTATTAAATGAGAAGCAAAATCATACATGTATCAACCCGTTATAGTCAGTAACATTAAAATATTTGGGTGCAGTCATTTGTTTTTTGTAAACCGTGACATGCTGTTTTTCGGTAATTTTCGTAACCATTGGACATTTCACATCACAAGTTTTCGTATAAATGCATATGTTTTCCTTCAAATATTCTACAACTTTCTTGGAGTATGCGAATACGTTAATGATTTAAAAGTAATATTACCTTGATTTTGGTCAGGAAGTCTTTATATAATTGCTTAAAAAGACACCACAAATTGAGTGCATACAATATTTGAACCCCCAGGCCCTACATATTTCATGTTATTCTTTTTTCAATAGTTCCATAAATTCCTATAACTTCGACCACCCACTTATTTTGGACATTATGCCACATACATGTATCTGATTAATCTTGAGTTATTTCTTTGTATTTAAAAATGCTATCACATAATTATTTTTTTTGTTAACAAAATATTAATATTATATATAGTTTGGATAAAAGGCCTTTGTTTAAGATTTAGCTAAATTTGCTACACATGTAAAATAAAATGCCAATAATTTTTAGAATATTTACTTTAAATCAGTAAGTTTTAATTTATTAGTCTAAAACATTATTAATTTATTAAAAAAAATATTACAAACATAAAATGTTTTCCTAAAACAATAATGACATAACAGATTGATTTGAACATAGGAACAAATCACTGGGTTGCTAGGGTGCCATCCTAGGATTGTCATGTAACTATTAGGAAGTACATGATATGTCAATTACTTTGCCTTTATTTTGTTGGTTAGACATGGAGTGTTTAATGAAATGTTTTACTTTTCTTGAATATGTTTTTATTCAGTATAAAAAGTCAATGAACTCTGCATTGTTGCTGAATATACAATGCACTTGAAAATAGGCTTTATGCTGATTGAAATTAAAAACAACAAAACAACTTAAGCATCAGTATCTGTTCTTTCTGAGCAAAAGTGGCATTTATTGTTAGTGAAGAATAAACATCAGAACTATAAATGTTTTTTAGAATGTGAGCATTTTATCCAGTAATCTCATAGTACCAGTTTTTGGATAGAAATCCAATAGCATTATTAGCTCATCTATTAAAAAAAATAAAATTATGAGCTATTGTTATAATCTTGGTGTCAGCGTCGGCGTCCGGTTAAGTTTTGCGTTTAGGTCCACTTTTCTCAGAAAGTATCAATGCTATTGCATTCAAACTTGGTACACTTACTTACTATCATGAGGGGACTGGGCAGGCAAACTTAGATAACTCTTGCGTGCATTTTGACAGAATTGTGTGCCCTTTTTATACTTAGAAAATTGAAAATTTTGGTTAAGTTTTGAGTTTAGGTCCATTTTATTCCTTAAGTATCAAAGCTATTGCTTTCATACTTGCAACACTTACTAACTATCATAAGGGGACTGTGCAGGCAAAGTAATGTAACTCTGACTGGCATTTTGACAGAATTATGTGCCCTTTTTATACTTAGAAAATTGAAAATTTGGTTAAGTTTTGTGTTTAGGTCCATTTTATTCCTACAGTATCAAAGCTATTGCTTTCATAGAATCATACTTGCAACACTTATTAACTATCATGAGGGGACTGTGCAGGCAAAGTTATGTAACTCTGACTGGCATTTGGACGGAATTATGTGCCCTTTTTATACTTAGAAAATTGAAAATTTGGTTAAGTTTTGTGTTTAGATCCACTTTATTCCTACAGTATCAAAGCTATTGCTTTCATACTTGCAACACTTATTAACTATCATTAGGGGACTGTGCAGGCAAATTATGTAACTCTGACTGGCATTTGGACGGAATTATGGGCCCTTTATACATAGAAAATTGAAAATTTTGTTAAGTTTTGTGTTTTGGTCCACTTTACCCCTAAAGTATCATAGATATTGCAGTCATACTTGGAACACTCGCAAACTATCATAAGGGTACAGTAAAAGGTCAAGTTGCATAACTCTGGTTGTCATTTTTACGGAAGTATGGCCCTTTTTTGACTTAGTAACTTTGAATATATGGTTACATTTTGTGTATCGATCCACTTTACTTCTAAAGTATCAAAACTATTGCTTTCAAACTTCAAATACTTTCATGCTATCATGAGGTTACTGTACCTGGCAAGTTGAATTTTACTTTGACCTTTGAATGACCTTGAGAGTCAATTATTAATTATTAAATTTTGCTAAAAATGCCATAACTTTTGTATTTATGATTAGATTTGATTGATACTTTGACAAAACTACTCTTACCTGACATACCACAATAGACTCCACCCAAACCATCCCCTTTGCCCTTCCCCCTCCCCCCCCCGAATCCCCCCCGCCCCAAACCCCCCCCCCCCTATTTTTTTTTTTAAATCATCTCACAAATGACCACCACACCCTCACACTATTCTATACCCCCACCCCTCCCCAAATTGTTTTTTTTTTAAACGGTTAAAAAACACAAATATTTATTTTTATTATTTTATGTTTGAAATACCGTCCAAACCATCGCACCCAAGAATACCCCCCCCCCACCCCCCCCTCCCCCCTCCCCCCCGAATTCCCCCCCCCCCCTAATTTTTTTTTTAAATCATCTCACAAATGACCACCACACCCTCACACTATACTATACCCCCCCCCCCCCCCGAATCCCCCCCCTAATTTCTATTTTTTTTTTATTTTTTTTTTTAAGATCATCTCACAAATGACCACCACACCCTCACACTATACTTTCTCCCCCCCCCCCCGAATCCCCCCCCCCCTATTTTTAACCAGGTTTTCCGAAGGAAAAAACTGGTTATTAGATTGGCGAATGCGGGCGGGCTGGCTGGCTGGCGGGCTGGCTGGCTGGCGGGCTGGCTGGCTGGCTGGCGGGCTGGCGGAATAAGCTTGTCCGGGCCATAACTATGTCGTTCATTGTCAGATTTTAAAATCATTTGGCACATTTGTTCACCATCATTGGACGGTGTGTCGCGCGAAATAATTACGTCGATATCTCCAAGGTCAAGGTCACACTTTGAGTTCAAAGGTCAAAAATGGCCATAAATGAGCTTGTCCGAGCCATAACTATGTCGTTCATCGTCAGATTTTAAAATCATTTGGCACATTTGTTCACCATCATTGGACGGTGTGTCGCGCGAAATAATTACGTCGATATCTCCAAGGTCAAGGTCACACTTTGAGTTCAAAGGTCAAAAATGGCCATAAATGAGCTTGTCCTGGCCATAACTATGTCATTCATTGTGAGATTTTAAAATCATTTGGCACATTTGTTCACCATCATGGGACGGTGTGTCCCACGAAAGAATCACGTCAATATCTCCAATGTCAAGGTCGCCACGACTAAAAATAGATTTAAAAAAAAAAAAAAACTTACAAAGGGGGTTAATTTTTTTTGGTCATTTCAAAAGTTCAGTTTGAGTTTTCTCCCTTTATCAGATTTTTTTTTCACAATGAAAACCTGGTTTTGTGACAATTTTGTCCCTTGTTTTTTTTTTAAGATCATCTCACAAATGACCACCACACCCTCACACTATACTATACCCCCCCCACCCCACCGCCCAATTATTTTTTTTTAAACGGTTAAAAAACACAAATATTTATGTTTAATATTTTATGTTTGAAATACCATCCAACCATCGCACCCAAGATGGTGCAATCCCTTGTTCCGAAATAAAAATCGTTTATAATTTGCGGAGTAATTCATTTAAACAAACAGAAAATGCATTCTGAAACCCTTAATAGGAGTCCTGCAAATTCATTTGTAATCAATAACTTATGTTTTAAATAATCATTGGTTCATGCTACAGTACAGCCAAAGCGGAACAAACATATTTCGCGATCCGCGGCGGCAAGGCGAAACGAGTTGATGCCGCGTCAGTCGTTGAAGCCGCGTCAGTATGCGGCGGCAAGTAGCATTTCCCCGCAAAACTTTGCATCTGTCCGCCGAGGCATGCCGCAATCCGCGACATGATGCCGAGTCGATGCCCATCATGAAATAAAAAATCTTTTAAAAATTATAAGTAACATGTAGTTAACAAATTTTGAAAGGACAATTATAATAATAATAAAATCATAATAAATTTATTGTGCGCGGATTGTATTAGCATAAACATGTAAGCATAGTTAATGTGTCTGGCCAATTAAGTTTGTTTCCCGCCCGTAGTGTATGTATTTCACACATAAACAAGGTCACGTAATTATGTTTTCGCACATACAAGTGGTCAAGGCTCCAGCATATGGTGGATTTATAAATTAATTGCATGTTGAGTTTGCTATAATATTTAAGCTGAGAAAATAAGCCGTTTGAAGCCACATCAATAATCAAGACGGTGACGATGTATTTTTTGTTTTGTTAATTATTAGCTTATTATAACTATTGTTTGAATATGCGTATATAAACACGTTTTATTTTGTTCATATTATACAGTTAATATCGCTATTAATTACCTGATAATCCTGTTATATTCCAGTTTTAAAGCAAATGCTGGTAAATATTTTCGATATACAAACATTCTCGATATTTCCTTAAATATCAAATACATTTTGGCATTTGTTACTATTTATAGAGATGATGAAATAACGTCTAATCGAGGCGTTTTTTTTTTCCACTGAACACGCGATGTACGCCTGATGTGATGTTTGTGTATTTATACAACACAAAATACACCCAAACTTTTCAAACGACGTTCTACATGTCTGCATAATTTTCGTGCGCTTTTTATGAAACAAAGGATATTTAAGCACTGTTTATTTGACACTAGAATTTGTCAAAGGTCGCGTTAGCATTAAAATTCAGAAGTGTGTTTCTGATTACAAATTTAATAATGATAATCGAACGAAACATTAACAGTTGCGCGTAATTAATTCTACGCTACACATACATGTATGTACATGTAGGTGGATATCTTTTCACTCGTTCCGCCGCGTACGTATGCGGGGGATTTACTCTGCCAAAATACGCAAGGTTAATACAGACTCGTCGTCGTTGCGCGGATCGATGCAGAGTGCCACGGCGATTCGCCGTGCGAACACATGATTCAGCCACCGCGTACTAATAATCTGGCTGTGGCGTAGCCGCGGATTGTGTTTGTGCCGCGTTGGCTGTACTGTACCAATTGTAAAATATTGCAACCGATCCTTGAATAATGTAAATATGCCATGACGTTGGAATAACATATATCCTGATCAGACTAGAATATTTAATATACCCATGGTCTGTTATAAAAAATAGTAACATAGGTTACAACTCAAATTTCTCATTTTGTTTAAACTTATTATAATTTGTAAATTATCACCTGGTAGGAGAGAAACATACATTTATGTTTGTTCTCCCTTTTTTCTGTTTGAATCACATTCTGAAGAAGTACATGTATTTGAACTTAAGTAAACTACTTTATAATTTAAACAAAGGAAATTAAAGCAAATTTTGTCGCAGAATTTTATTTTATTTCGTATACTGCCTTGCTATACCATTGGACTCTAACATATTGACTGATTACATTCATATATGTAGCAATATTTGTATGTTTCTTATTGGCTTTTGTGGTCTTGTGCTTCATTTAACCCTTTCCTTGACAGCCATTTAGCCAATATAGGCCTCTCCAGTTACCACAAGACATAGCTGCGTGCTGACCAGTGGCTGATTGCCATCTTATCAATATCAGTACCCCATCTTTACAGGCATTATTGGAAAAACGCTGTTTTATGACCCTCATTGCTTTTAAACCTGATATTCTCATAAAAATTGAAATATTATTGAAAAATACACAATATGAAAGTTTAAGCTAATAAAATTTCCTTTCCTGTGGTGTAAACTGTATGTTTATACCTTAATTTATTGGTCAGTTATAGTCATGCAAAGTTGACCGTTGTGTGTTTTACTGCATTTAAATGCAAATCTCTTTCCAGCTCATATAGAAACTTTGCGAAGTTGGTGTGTTGAATCAAATACAAATAATTATATTTTGGAATATTAATTTTTTTTCTTACTTTCCAAACTACAATTCTTCTTTCTTGAAGATTTTTTTATTTTATAAATTCATTCTGCAAGCCTCAAAATTCATGTAAATTCTTATAAATAACTACAGAAAAACACATAGTTTCTCAAACAACTTCATGCATTTTCAAAATAAATTGTATTATTTCTTATAAAATTCGTACGATACTTGGTATTTCTATTACATTAATTCACCAAATGATTTATAAACATTTATAGATACTGGTAACAATTTTATTGGATGTTGCATAATGTGCCATGAATATTCATATAATTAATTTGCATTTTGCATTTTATTACCGATCGAAATCCGGCAATGTCGGCGTCTTCAATAAGTCTTCAGTTTGTGTATTTATTTGCAAAATTCCAAGTTTATTATCAAATACTCCAGTTTATCTGATCGCCGACATATAACTTTATAACCCAGAAGTCGCCAACAAACCCGTGTATTTGTGTACCAAATTGCAAAACGCCGAGGTAACATGGCACGCGCGCCAATGTCATCTGAAGACTACTGCTGCGTCCGGTAAACATGTTTATTCAAAGTGTCTAGAACCTGTGTTTCTTATCCCTAAATGTTAGATTAGCATGTGCGCTATTAATTATTATTGGTCAGTTCAAAGGCATATTGAAGACCGCCGACTGCGTCTTTGTTTTATTGCCCAATCAAGCACCGATAATCCAATATCCTGTGTATTACGAAACACAAACTTTAGATAAGCACGTGTCGTTTGTAAAAACATTTTAGTGTACATGCCATTAAACATATTGATGTAATTCTCGTATATGATCTCGGAAACAAACATTTACGATATAATGGAATCAAACAACAATAAGAATGAAATCGATTTACACCCAAATGATATTATATCCCTATGGGACGTGTTTATTTTTGCGACATTTTTAACGAGTTATTAATACGTTTTCGGAAAATGTCCAAATTAAATATGGTTCGAGAATAGCAGTTATTTTAGGACATTACGAAATGCCTGAAGCGCGCACATCCCGGAACGTGATTTACGCATGTCAAATGGTAAAACCCTCATCTTGATTGGTCGCCAATTGCATCATAACTTTAAATAGCAACATTACCGGATGTTTACTCGACAGTTTAGAAAAATGATGAACGCAGGTGTATATGCATTTCTGTTACATCAACGTCATTTTAAGCATTTAAATACACTGTAACTCCAATATAGCGCGGTCAATGGGGTCCAAGCCGCGAAACAGCGTTAAAACGGATCCGCGTTATAGGTTTTGAGCTCATTTACTGCAGGACGCTATAAAAAAACAGGTATAGAATAGCCTATAATATAGGTCATGTATATTGCCATGCTGTGTTGACGCAAATACATGCATATAAATCGAATCGTATCGATAACAGTATACATACCGCTTTTCTTATGTGCACATTTATCCGATAATCCAATAAAATTGCAACATCACTTAAAAAATAATAATCTTGAACATTAATGACGATATATGTTTAAGAAATTTGTAAACACAACCATACGCATATATGCAATTTTCAGAAATGTAGAGTACAGTGCATTATGGGGCAGAGCTTTCATTGGACGAGCGACTTTAAATTTAGATTGAATGCAATACGACTCATGTACAAAAAATTGTTTTATTGCGTCATACGCATGCAAAAAACGTGTTTCCCGGGAACTTTCTGATACCGCGCGAAAATGAAAGTGAAACTGTTAACAATTGCCGGTACACTGCGTTCGCATGTAAATAAATCGTCTGCATTATTTAATTTCTTATACACGAACTGAAAGATTAAATGACATAATACTAGAATGATAATGAAATGACAGAAAAAGTTGTTTTATACAGTAGGCAGTATATTTCACAGCCGCTCATTTAATATAGTCAAACTGCAACCATATCAAAGTAAGAATGTTTCAATCGTTTTGAATTACTTGAATTGTATAACTATCCCGCTTGCACTTAACTTATGGAAATTATCACACTGAACCGCTCTGATGAGGAATACATGTAATAAACACTGACACGCGAGTTTTTCACACCTTTATTGACATTACACAACAGATTAACACCAAGTAGCTGTCGGTGTTGTTTAACCTCGAGGCGATTATAATCGGTTCAACGGACGGTTGAATAAAGCAATCAACATGACTGTGATTGCCGCCATCTTTTAATTGTCTGAAAATACATGAAGTTGCATAATACAGATTTGAATCAGAAATCAAATGGAAGGTTGGAGAAAAAATGGGATCCAAGCACCCTCCGCGTTATATTGGATTCAGCGTTATAACGGAGCGCTTTATATTGGAGTTACAGTGTAGCAAATTAAATCGTGATGCGTAAAAACGCGTATATATCAGGTAATAGATAGGGTAGTAGAAATGCGTAGATAACAGGGAATCGATACAGGCGTAGATAAGCGTATTTGACAGGGAATCGATAGGGTCGTAGAAACGCGTACCTGTCAAGGAAAGGGTTAAATAATCAAAGTACTGACAGTACTGGTGTGACGATGCTTTTGAGAGGATGGATATAAAAGCATCAAGTTAAGTTTATCTACATCACCACGATCACCACAATTGTGTATATTGGTATGAAAAAAAAATTTGGTACAAAAATTTTGCGAAAAAAATTTGGGTATGAAAACAAATTTGGGTACGAAAAAATATTTGGGAACAAAAAAATTGGGACCGTAAAAATATTGGGTACGAACAAAAAATTGGGGATGAAAAAAAAATTGGGTACGAAAAAAAAATTGGGTACGAAAAATTTTAGGTATGGAAAAAAAATTGGGGGAACAGGAAAGTAGTACCTGTGGGGAACTTGACCCACACTCGCACATTTTCGGCCCTTTCCGTCAAACATCAGATAAGTTCCTCGAAGGCAATAGTATGAATACACATTTTGGAAGCGGTCCTACCTACGCGCGTCAAAATGTAAGGGAAATATGTACACAAGTCTGTCAGGAATGATTGAATTAACGAAGAAAATCGTGTATTGATGTAAGTTTTTTGAAGAAATGTGCAGAAAATATATTTAACAAGAGCTGTGTTTGTGAAACACAATGCCCCCTGCTGCGCAGCTTTGAACTCATATATTTTACCTTTGACCTTGAAGGATGACCTTGACCTTTCACCACTCAAAATGTGCAGCTCCATGACATACACATGCATGCCAAATATGGAGTTGCTATTTTCAATATTGCAAAATTTGACCTTTGACCTTGACCTTGAAGGATGACCTTGACCTTTCACCAATCAATATGTGCAGCTCTATGAGATTGGCATGCACGCCAATATTGAAAAAGTTATGGCCAATGTTAAAGTTTTCGGACAGACAGACAGACGCTTTATATTTGACATTTGACCTTGAAGGATGACCTTCACCTTTCACAACTGAAAATGTGCAGCTCCATGAGATGCACATGTATGCCAAATACAGTACACTCCACGCGTTTTCCCCAAAAAACACGCTCCCTCCGCGTTTTTTTCTGCTTGCGAGTGTTCACGCGGCGTTGAGAGAGCGAGGTGAACTCGATAAAACGCTCGGCGTTACGCCACGTTCGCTAATTCCCGCGGCGTGTATTACTTTAGCCTAGTCGGTAAATGCAGACAATTTCCGTTCTTATCAGTGACCGCTGCGCAACACCACGTTAGCAGTGTGCTACTGGGCATGCCAAAAAATAAAAACATTCTTATAATAAAGTGTTTAAATACTGTAGTACATGTATAAAAGATAATTGTATAGAAAATTAATACCTATAAAAATTATGTTTTTTAATTCACAGGTACGTCTTCAATATGAATGAATATAAGACATTTGACAAATTAATATTTAAATCATTACACATATAAGACAAGAATAAATGTTCTGTAAAATTTCCAAATGAGAATAATAATTAGTAATCCGAAACAGTCACTACGATTTTTAATGTTAACACGACGTTTACAAATGCTTCCAATATACAGTCATCAGTATATTTCCCAACAAAAGCGCGCGAAAATTATGCTGCAATGTACAAGGTATACTCCTGCAAAGAGTGCGTGTATTGATTTTTTTTATACAAACTTTATAGCGCAGAGAACATTGAATTTTGTTGATTTCTGTTAAAAGTTTCTTTGGTATTTTTTAACAAAATTATATAGCGAATAAGTTTGATATTTCCTCCAAAATAATTTCAAATCATACACGCCGAATCTTTATCGTTACAGTATTTTAGTAGAGTATTTATTTTAACAGTAATTGTACTGTAAACTGATTAAAGAAGACATCTGGGCGGAACTGGATTTTAAGTGTTTGACGTTATGAAAACACGCAAAGCTTGTCTACTGACCTATTGTGTAGACTGCTGTCTGCGGTGTTTTGACAAAAGGGATTAACATGTGTGAATGTCACTCTGCCGATGTGGTCCATAATTACTGGTAAACATTGTTTTGAATGTCGACGCAACAAGAATACAACTGTGAATATTAAATGCAACTATCAACTCAATAGTTACCACCTTCTTTTAGTAATCAATGGAATAACCTAACTTCAAAGAGAAAGTAAATGCATTAGCGAGCAGAGAATTGACTTTGTTCCGACAATTAAAACCATTCCTTATGCATTCGTTGAACGTGTTCACTTGAGTAAGTTATGCCTTTAGACAAGAAGCGGCTTTTCTTTGATTACGTCAAACTGTAAATTCACACAGATTTGCGAGATTTTTAGGGTCCTTGGTAATTTGTTTACATGTTCAGTATAGAAAATCACCTGCTCACATGAAAACTTTGGATTAAATTATCAAAATAAAAACAATGTTGCAAACTGTGTTTATATTAATTGGTAAGTATTAGTTAAAAGACGATGTTTTGTTTGTCGTAAATCAACGAGTTTTCTCTACAACAACAACTACTTCTACAACCACGTTGGGATCGATCTATCTTGGTTGTTTTTTTAATTGTAAAAATTATACTACATGTACATGTATGTACTTGTAATAAATGTAATTTTATTTGAAAATCAGGAAGTCAAACAAAATGAAATTGATTGTTATCTCGTAAAACGCGGAGTTTCCCCCGCGTTGCCAACGCCGAGGGCCGCCGCTTCGGCTTATCAGTTTTGCCGATCGTTAACCGCCGCGTCCAATATCATGCAAACGCCGCGTCTGGCGGGATTTTCTTAATCTCCCTCCAGGTCAATCACCGCGGAGTATGGAGGGAAATTGGGGAAAACGCGTGGAGTGTACTGTATCAAGTTGCTATGTTCAATATTAAAAAAGTTATGACCATTAAAGTTTTCGGACAGACGGACAGACTGACACACTGACTGACAGTTCAACTGATATAGGCCACCCTACCGGGAGCATAAAAAGCAATGGCGATATTTTTTATAACATAATTGTTAATAGTTTGATATCACAAAATGAAAGTGAAAGTAGAACTGTCAAAAATGACAACCTGTCAATGTGTTGTTTTTGCTGGCACGAGAGGGCGATTACACTCAATGTGTTCACATTTTGACCATAGGCTTTGTCAATGACCTTTATAGTATGGGTAGCTTTGATATTATTTATTGCTATCATGTAACTGCATGATTGTGTATATGTTTACAATACACAAAGCATAAATAATGATATAAATATACTGATTGTGCTTATAATAATCTGAGAACTATAGCCAGGTCAACTAAGGACTTAAAATACAATTTTGTGTCCTGATTTCATGAAGAAATGACCATGCATGTCCTAGATTTCAAATTCAAGGCCCTGGTGTGACACATTGGTAGCATTACCGTTAAACTGTTACCAGGCTTATGAAATTAGTTTTTATTGAACTATCTAAGGAAATCTAAATCAGGCGCTGATCTTTCTTGTTTTAATAAAGTCATAGATCAGTTGTGGCCTCTGGGTAATGACCAATTTTTGCTTACTTGTCACACCCTTTAAACTTTCCACACGTCTATAATAGCAAATCTGGATTTAGGCGATCTTCAATGGTACATTTAAACTTTAGCTCTGTTACAAGAGTGCTGGTAAAGTCCAGTCACATATTTAAATCTAGGCCATGTCAAAATCAAAGTGTCAAAGACAAATGAAAGATGCGTTCATTAATTATTGTCCAGTTGTTTACTACTGCTGTAAGTTTTTATATAATATGACTGATGAACATCATGTGAGAGAAAATTCACATTATCATTGTATATCAGGTTTAGCAACCTTTTAGATAACAAAGTATGCTAGTTTTCAATGTCCCTTCTGGGGATCAAACCCGTAGGGCTTTTAGGAAGATTCTGAAATGTTCGATCCCTCGAGAGCAACCAAAATAAAAATTAAGTCAAATATTGCCGACTCGGTTTTTTGAGTCGGTTCATGAGGAATAATGGAGCTTGATTGGTCATTGTCGGCTCTGGTACTACTTACATGTACCCCGGGTACTCTTAAGTATACTTACAGGTACCCTGGCAGGTTTTTTTTTCCACTTTTTGGGAAGATAGCCCATGGCTTTGGAATTGGGAATTTTATCGGCATTTTCATGAAATTGGGAAAATAATTTCATTAGCCTTTTTTTCCACATGAAAAGTCCACTGATTAGGGAAATACTAAATTTGATATAACTCTTTATAATCATTTAAATTAAACGAACAAAATCATATTATACTTTGTTAGATGTAAATTGAATTGATATTGAGATAAAATATGCATTAGAATTCTTTCTAAAAAAAAAAAAAAAATTTTTTTTTTTTTTTTTTTTTTGGAAATTGGGAATTTTTTGCCACATTTTGGGAAAAAAGTATACTTTTTGGGATTGGGAACATAGCCGAATTTCGGCTATCAAATCGGGCCAAAAAAAAACCCTGCCTGGGTACTCTAAGTATACTTACATGTACCCTAGGTATGGTAAATAAACGTAATTGTACTCGGTCCATATTAGACTGTACCCGAGTTGTATTTGCGCCCAAAATCCGATGTCGTAAAACGCGCAACCGATTATCTTAAACACACTTCTCTTCAAAAAACACTGCATCAACATGCTTTTTGAGTATGTGTTCCGATAATATAGAGGCCATTCTACAGAAAATTGACATAAATGCGTATATATAATTATTACAAAAAAATAGTCGACAACGACTGATTTAGGGTTAAATTTCCCTGGTACATTTTAGTATATTTACCGTACCCGGGATACATGTAAGTATACTTAAGAGTACCCGGGGTACATGTACGTAGTACCCGAGCCGACAATGAACAATCGAGCGATACTGGAAGGTGCAACATCTCTCACGCCCCCTAGCATCGCCTTTAGCAGTATTCAATTCTCAACAGGAAAGTGCTGGAGTCATTGATCCCGAGGGACCAGAAAAACAATTGATTAATGTTCGAAATAAATAATTTGATTAATGACAATTCTGTTATTTGAGCCTGGGGTCACAGGAAAAGCGCAGTCAAATCAGAATCCGATTAAATTATTTGTTATTGTCAGAAAAACGCTCTTAAGCAAACAGCTTTCAAGTGACTGCTGGCTGATCTAGATCCAAACTGGCCACAATCGCCTTAATGTCTCTTTTACTGTGACACAGTTCATTTAACTTTAAAATGATAAAAAGTACTAACACTAAGAAAGAGTACTAACCAGTAAAGAGTTTGAAATCAATGTTGAATCTCAGGACAGCTTGGTGATCTGCAAATCCCCGATGAAATGTTGATATCGGTATCATAGTCTTTCAATAAGTCGCAAAATGCTCGAATACAATTTATAAAGCACAATGTGACTTATATTGATTACTAAAAATACCATTAATCAGTAGGCCAGTTTTGCCGTGTCAAGCTGTTACGATCCTGAAAGTCCTTCATTCACATCGAGTATATATCCTTCGAATTCCAACTATTGTTGTCATAAGCGGAGATTTAGTGAATAAATAATTCATATATCCTATATGACAGCTTCTAAATAGCGAAACAAGCCAATGTACGCAGTAAGAAAGTTTTGAATCGAGACTCTCATTAAGGCGGCCATTGTTGAATGTTGAAACACGAACGACAACTCTGCTAGGAGAACGTTATCAATGCTTCTACGCAGTGACGTATGCAAAAGGGAAGTAACTGAACAATCGAGTTATCTCAATCGGACTGGCTCGGTCTTTTACATAGGCCGCCATTATGAAATTTTTTAGGATGGTTATCAAACCTTGGACGATGCTGTTCGCATCGTCAAAAAAGCCTGTGTGGTAAGAGTGGTACAATTGTGTAGTAAATATAACACCCTCATGCCTGTGATGTTAATCAAGATTAAAGGTAGAGGTTAATATTACTCTAAGAGGGATTTGCAGGAGTTTTATACACTTAGAAGCATGATGATGATCATACATTGTTTAACCCCTTAGAAATGATCTACGTAAATTGATGTGGGGGCGCTGCATAAAACAACAATCAGGTCTTGTGTTCGCTGCATAATACAACTAAATAAGGTAAACATGTTCGCCGCATAATACAAATACATGTAAATGAGACCAACGTGTTCACTTCATAAAACAACAATAAGGTCATTGTGTTTGCTGCATAATACAACTAAATCTTGGCGATCCATCCCTTGACAAAGAAATTAGTTTTTACAGTAATGTATGCAATTGATTTTGTGTTAATTTGCTGTTCTTGTTGATATCCAAGTTTTTCAAATGGCAGAGTTATATGTTCCCTTTGATATATTTCTCAAGAGCTAGAAGGTTACAACATAGCAGGGCATAGACCTCATTTTTTTTAAGTTAATACATGTTAATTATCCAAAAACTACTTCATTACATTTCTACTGTATTTATTGTTTTTAACAACAAAAACATACATCTGGAGCAGTTAGGCAAAACTTCTCTCATACAAAATTAATATAAACAATTGTTAAGTAATTGTATTAAAATGCGCAGACTTGTTATGTTGTAGATAGTTGTATAACCTTAATGTTGCCTTGCTAGGCTTTTCCTTGTACGAATGAATGTGGCTGTCCCACTTGTGTTTTCTGATAATAATTCGCACTGTTTGTATTAAGCCTAAGCTATGAATAAAAAGAACAATTTTTAGCAATTATCATATATGACTGTAAAGTGGTTTACTCTTTATCGTCTTTAATTTGGTTGTAGTTGTATGCATGAACTAGGATGTACTTAATAGCAATACTTCACTATCTATCCTCCACAGTCAACATGTAAGTATGCCCTTCCGTTTACCAGATCTGCTTGACGCTCCTCACCAGTGGTTATTTCCATTGATCACAATAATAATAATAAGTGACAGCAAAATGTGTCTAGTACTAAAATTAATATATTTATGAGAAGACCAAAAATATTGTGTATGCCCCTGCATTGACAGATTTGGGAGGTACATATTGATTGACCCATCCTTCCATCTCTACACGGTGAACACAATTCTTTCTTACTTGCATGGATGTAGTACTTGAACACTACCAACACACCCATATCAACCTTACTGCACGTTGCTGTTGACGCTCACCTACTTTTGGTTTAGACTTAAGAGTCCAATCTGTTGTAGGCTGCAGAGTCCAATCTCTTGTAGGCTAAGAGCTTATATAGGCTGAGAGCTTGTATAAGCTTTATTGCTGATAAATGTTGTTGTTGTTGTTTATCCCTTTTCCACTTAGATACGTATTTTGACGCATTTTTATTCCCTCAGAAAGTTAAATTTAAATAAAGACCTATCTTACTAGATGCAAGTTTAAAAGGCTTCATTTCCAACCCTAATATACTGATTAGCAGCAAACAGCATACAACCTGAACAGCCTGCGAGTTACTAACAGGCTGTTCTGGTTTTATGCTGTTTTCACATAGCAATTTTTTACATTGCTTTGAGTGGGAAAGAGTTAACTAAAATTGACGCATTCCATCTAACAACATTTTCGCTTTCTACAATGCTTAAACACTAGGATGGATATTTTGTATTAACACTCTCAATAAACTAAAATCACCTGCTTCATCTTGACTATGACATTGACCAAGTTTGGGACTTAAACTCAGAAGATCTAAATTTTGGTTACACCAAATTTACCCATCTTTAGTTTCTCCTTGAAATTAACCTCATTTTGTACTTAGATTTTTCACTCTGGCCTAGTTCTTGGTTAATTATAACCCACCAAACAAAGTTGAGCTTGTCTGTCGGTAGGTCGGTCTGTCTGTCGGTCGGTCGGTCTGTCGCTCCGTATTAAGTGTCCGCTCTCTGATTAAAGTTGTTTTCATCCGATCTTCACCAAACTTGGTCAGATGTTATTTCTAGGTGATGTCTAGGTCAAGTTCGAATATGGGTCATGCCGGGTCAAAAACTGGGGTCACGGGTTCACTTAGTGCGTTTTAAACATTGAGCATGGTGTCCGCTCTCTAATTCAAGTATTTTTCATCTGATCTTCACCACACTTAGTCAGAAGTTGTATGTAGATGATGTGTAGATAAAGTTCAAACATGGGCAATGCTTGGTCAAAAACTAAGTCACGTGGTCACTTAGTGCGTTTTAAACATTGAGCATGGTGTCCGCTTTTTTTGTTAAGACAACATGCAAAATATTCTGTTTCAATGCGTCATGTGGGGGTATTCGTCACGTCTGTGACAAAGCTCTAGTTATAATTGTCATTATTCAAGCTCCTTGTATTGCCTTAAGTTTTATTTCAATTTGCTGTCCAGTCATTGTTTTTTGTCTGTCTGTTTGAGAGTAACCATCAATGATATATTTGATCTTGCATCAATTATGATTATGAAGAGCTTTGTTTCATGCAAGGGCATTGTATTTGGACAATTGCTAGGATATCCTATATACCAGACTTCATTTTTAATTTGACATTGACCTCAAACTTAACAAGCACTTCTTTGGCATCTAACTGTGATGCCACTGACCAAGTCAGATTAATTATTGTAAGGTTTAATAACAAGCAATAATGAGGAGAGTGTGGCAACCACTTCTGGGGAATTAGTCACCATCTATGAGAAACAAAACGCTCTCATTCAATACAGCAGTAAAACAAAATAATGCTCATTGCTTAATAAAATTCTTATTTCAGGTAGATTTTGTTTTATCAGATCAGGCATATAGATCTTTAATAATTAAATGCAACCCAGGGCCCTCAATCCAATTTAGGGGAAGCGGGTCGCTACCCATAGCAGGGGGAATATTCGCGGCGTTTCCCTTTTACATTTGTACATGTTTGCACTATATTCATTGCTTATTTCATAATTTAGTATGTGTGACAAGATTAAATTAAAATAGAATTGAGATATAATAATCATGAGACATCTATCTATAAATTTATTTATTTATTATTTTTTTTTAAGGGGGAATTTTTCCCTCCAAAAGGGGAAAAAAGTATACTTTTCAGGGGGGGGGGGATGCGGCTGAATTTCGGCAGTGGATTTGACAGATTGAGGGCCCTGCAACCACTTCAGGGTCTTCCCCAGGCCATTTAAGCGCCCCTTGCCGGGGCGCTTGAATTTCGAAATCAGAGTCCCCGGGGCACTAGAAATTTTCCGATCAGTGTATTCTTCAGTAAAAGAAAGTGGAGATTGTCAAAAAAAATCAAGGTTTCCCTATCAGTGTATCAATCGTCCCTGTTTTAAAAGAGCACTCGGTACCTACTTTCACAAGTAATCGCCATAAACACCACATGGGGTAATGAATTATCCACTGATATGAGAATAGCATGACGCGCGTATCGATTATTCTAGCCACATTACACGGTAATATAAATGCTGACAAGGATGTATCTGGTAACTTTCCAGTCGTCAAACTGTGAAGTTCATCGTCCAATCGGTTACGCGAATGCTTATGAGGGCGGGGTTAACTATCGACCATTATTTTTGATTGACGTCGGGCATGAAGTAAGAGTTTATCGCAGCTTGATTAGTAAGAAGTTGTACCATTTGAGTAATATAAACCGGTAATTAGTACAGTACAGAACATTAAAGACGGTTTAGGGCATCATCATCACACCTTTTTACTGTAAACAAGTGTTACCTATGACTCATAATTAATACGAGAAATTAAATGCAAGTGGTAAACAATTAATTATTATAGCGAGTAAGTTGTGCAAAGGACTCCCGGTTACAATTATGTGATAACAATTTATTTAATTCCAGTACATGTATATTTCAACATGTCCATTTAAGAACTGATTAACCTCGTTTTTCTGACATTTATTCGACACGTAGTGCGCTTTAACAAATTTTCGTTGAATTAATTACGCACACTTGTAAATGTTTCGTCCGATAATCGATAGTTAGAAGACTGATGATGGCAACCGGCCGTGTTCCTCGTGGACAACGTGAATTTCATGCATAATTCCGTCAAAACATTTATTCGACTCGTAAAGTGTTTAAACAAATGATCGTTGAATTTATAACGCAACGGTTAATATTTGTTGAAATCTCAAATGGGAATAATTAAATTTGTAATCCGAAACCCATTCCCGTAAGTCGATGTTAACGCGTTTTTAATCCGAAACACACTTCCAAATGTAAATGTAACCGCAACGTTAAATATTTTTGCTTCAAATTAGCAGTGCAAATTTATTTTGTGTCGAATCTTTTTCTCAATTAAAAAGAGCGCGAAAATTATGCAGCATGTACAACGTCGCGTCTATTGCATACAAATGGCGTGTATTGAGCGTTTTAACAAGCACACAACAGGTCAGGGGATTGACGCATATTCAGAGGCAATATTTCATCAAATCTATAAATAGTCACTTAACCCTTAAAGCGCTGGAGCTGAATTTTAAAGGCCTTTGCAAACAGTTTGGATCCAGATGAGATGCCACCGAACGTGGCGTCTCATCAGGATCCAAACTGTTTGCTATTCTGATAGTATTCTTTGAAAAAAAATCGAAGAAAATGCTAATTTTAGAAATTCTGCAGACGACATTTTAGCAGACGACAAATTTCCCAGCATGCAAAGGGTTAAAAAATGGCAAGGTTTGTGTTAAAGAAGTAACTGAAAGCTTTTATCGTAAATATTTACCAGAAAGAGATTGATAAAAACGGAATAAACGGGATTATCGGGTAATAAATAGAAACTTGAAAAATAGTAAGTATACAGTAATAGAGTCGGGTTGAAACGGATGTATTGGGGAATCGTTCGAGTCGGGATTTTACTATCTGTGCGGAAAAGTTTTAAAACAATTAAACAATAAAAAAAATATATTTTTAAATGACTGGGGGATTTTTTTTTTGAAGAGTCATAGCGCACCAAATGACGTCTTTTTAACGCTGTTTTTCTTTGAGTTATAACGCACCATAGAACGTGAATTGACATGTTAATTTTTTTTAAATCAACGTCGGGAGGGGACACCCCTCCCGATCCCACCCCCGGGCTGCCTGAAAAAATTCCTGGGGAAGGCACTGCACTTCTGTCATATCAAAATAGAAGACTTAAAAGCCTGTAAACAGATGCTCAATACTAAGATTTTACAGTAAAACATTTATTTTTTCTTTTGATTTAAGAACATGTGTACATTTTTTAAATAAATAATAATTATAAATAATATTACAAAAAAAGGTTTTTGGAGTTTTGTGGAGTTCGTCTGTGTTAAAAAAAAAGACAAGATAATAATTGACACAAATTGGTCTCAGCATGTTCAATAAATTAAAACAGTATGTTTCTGAGAGAACATATAACACAGGCAAGTGTTATATGGTGTACAACAAATGTCTATTGTAAATGACAATATTTAATCTTCCCATCGTTTATATACATTATATAATATATTACATGTATTTTTCTGTTTGTGACAAAAAAAGCATGATCATTGCTAATGATGAAGATGATGATGTAGATGATGATGATGACAATGATGATAATGATAATGATGATGATGATGATGATGGTGGTGGTGGTGGTGGTGGTGATGATGATGGTGATGATGGTGATGATGATAATGATGTTGATGATGTTGGAGATGATGATGAGGAGGAGGAGGATGATGATGATCATGATGATGATGATCCTTCTGCTGCTGCTGCTGATGATGATGATGATGGCGATGGTGATGGTGGTGGTGGAGTCGATGATAATGATGATGATGATGATGATGATGATGATGATGATGATGATGATGATGTGATGATGATGATGATGACGATGTTGATGATGATGATGATGATGGTGATGGTGGTGGTGGTGATGATGATGGTGATGATGGTGATGGTGATGATGATGATGATGATGATGATAATGATGATGATGATGATGATGATGATGATGATGATGATGATGATGATGATGATGATGATGGTGATGATTGTCATGATGGTGATGGTGATGATGATGATTATTATGAAATTTATACAGATATATATTATGATTATTATTTGATACTGATAATGATGATTGTGATAATGATAATGATGATGAAGAAAATGATGATAATGCACTGACTCTTGTTACTTATATTTATTTATTTTTTTTCTCAAAATCATGGCTTTAAGGTGCTGGGTAAATTTCTTTAGAAACCTTGTGAAAACCACCTGCTAAGTTTTTTTAGTTACATGAAGTTTTTGATGAATGCCACAGAACCATTTGCGCTCTTGTGTTCTTTCTTGTATACCTCCAAGGCCAGTCAGGCCTTTGCCTGGATTAAAACAATCAGGAATTGAGTTTAATGATGCTTACCATTGCTAATCTTAAATCATGACAAGTTGGTACTTTTTTTTATTTTCACTGTTAACCAAAATAACCTATCTCATGTGAGCACATTGCATCCTATCAATGTTTGTGGTTATGCTTTAAAATAAAATTCTACAACACCAACATCTTTGATAAAAAAAGTAAACTCTGGTCACAATGCACATGCTATATGTCTAGTCGTTAACATTTACTTATACAATTGACATTTTATCCAAAACTGTGTATTTTTTTAAGGCTAGAGACCAAGTACTGACTGTACATTGATACTGATCTATACATCGTATCTTATAAGCTGTTTCTTATGAAAAGTTTGCTGTCTCATCATGTGTTTTAAAAGTCCAGCTTTAGACAGAACTTCACTAACAACACCCTACCAGCTCACTCGAAAATATGTATAATAGGTGCCCAATATACATAATTATGAATCTTTATCATGACATGGCAGTGATGGGGAAAGATTTGTACTTAATATCATTCAACATGTATTTCTATGAAGTCAGTCAAGAGCCACTTTTTATTAACTGCTATTCCTAGAAATCCACTATTTAAGTTAACTCACAATCAACAAGGATGAATGTTGACCCTCTTGTTTTACTGAAGCTGTCTTATCCAGATGTTTTGGCCTAGATTTCTTACCATACTTGTATGCAGCAAGAAAATTGATGGCAGATATAATTGTGCTCATGTTCATATTCTTTGCACGTTTATGCTGTTTGCATCTGCCCTCAATGTCAACATTAGAAGATTTCACACAAACAATCTGCCTTCCATGTAAACAAAAGTAGATTTTACGCAAACATTTGACGATATCTGCAAGGCGCAGGATGTTAGTCCAAAATTAAAATTAAGGATGTTTGCGTAGCTATGAATATTTATAATATTTAAGTAATTGAACTATGGCCGTATACAGACGCATATATATATATATTTGATATAAAGTGCTAATGCTGGAAGAAGGCTTACTTAATTATTTAAATAAATAATTTTATAAAATTTAATAAAATATTTAATAAAATATTTATTGCAGGACCTTTGCCCCATCAGCAATCAATTATGGTTGTCAGGGACAGAAAAACATGAATAACTGAAAAAGGAACCATACTGCCATACTGCACTAGATAAAACATTCGCACAAAAGAGAAGGGGGAGGGGGCGCTACGAAAAAATAACATTAAAGATTGAGGTTATTTTCACTGATGTAAATGTGGAGTGGTATTTCACTGTTGTAAATATGGGGTAATATTTCACTGATGTAAATTTGGGGTGGTATGCAGGGTTCTCAATAACTTTTGAGCCAACAGGCCAAAATGTGAAACCAACAGGCCTTCTAGTGGTGGTCAACCAGGCACTTAAATTTGAGCATTTGTTGTGCATTTTAGCTTTTTTAACTAACAAAAGATAAATGAAAAAGCTCTTTATTACTTTATTAAAATTTTCGATTTTAGATTGGGAATGGGGCAGAAATGGGGCGCTACAGGAATGGGAGGAAAAGGCATGAGTGTGCAAATAATTGTAAATACATGTAAAGACAACCAGTTGTGTCAGAATTATGGCCCATTGTATGATTTTCAATAATATATAAGCCCAAATATTTTGTGTTCTCAATTCCTCTTTAAGTTTGTGCCAAATGTTTGTAAAAAACTTTCACAGCAAACAACTTTAGTGCCTTCAGCGCTTTGATTTTTCTATGGACTATATAGGCCTTGAAAGTGTGTACTCAACTCCTCCTAAACTGCTGAGCTGATTTTGCTCACACTTTTATAGTAGAATGACCTTAATGTAAATATAATTATATAGAAAGGAATTTGTGCTATGACCTGTTTTAGCAGAATTTTGTCATTTTTTATTATTTAATGGGCCCACCGAGTGGGAGGCATTTAGCAATGTACTTGTCAATCAAACTGTCAATCGTTCGTCCTTGATAACGTCCATCTTGAAACTTATGCTGTGTATCTCTTTTGTTTTATAGCTACTGGGTGGATCTCTTTCAAACTTTCACAGTTGGATGGTTTTTATATGTATATGCTTGTAAAGAGGTTTTAACTGAAACACTTTTTGGCAGAATAATGGTCCTTGTTATCCCCCGCAAAGGCTGATGGATATAGAAATGGCCTTTTCCGTCTGTTAGTCGGTCAGTTCGTCCATCTTTCTGTCACAAAGCTTGTTAGGGCTATATCTATGAAACTATATAAGATATCAACATGGCACTTCGTGGGTGTGTAGATATCAATAAGGAGAAGTGCCATGCACAATAAACATAACTCAAACTTTCTTTAATAAGTTATTGCCCTTTGTTTGTTTCTGTATCATGGAACATTTTAGCGCTTTATCACAGATGCCATGCAAGATTTCAACATGAAACTTCATGGGTGTATCAATATTAATTAGGAGAAGTTCAGTGACTAAGAACCATGACTCTTCACTTTCTTAAATTAGAGTTATTGTCTTGTGTTGTTTTTGTACAATGGAATTTTTCATGGTTATATCTCAGATATGATAATTCATGGATGTGAGGAAATCAATGAAAAGAAGTTACATGAACATAACCATAACCCTGCATTTTCTTAACTCATAGTTAATGCCCTTGGCTGTTTTTGTATGATGTAACTTTTCAAGGCTATATCTCAGATACAATACCATATTTCAACATGTATGTAAATTCATGGGTGTAAAGATATCAATGGGGAGAATTCATAAACCAATTACCATTCACTTAATTATTATTTATGAGTATACCTTTATATCAACGGATTTGCACCCATCCACAACTCAATTTATGTTTCGGGGGATATGAATTCAACGAATGTACTGGTTCTTTTTTAACACACCTGAGTACAAAATGCGGTGAGCTATGGTAGTTGCTGGCCCAGGGGCGTGTCGTCTGTTGTCATTTGTAAGAGGTCAGTTGTCAATTAGCTCCAAACCGCCAAGCGTATTTTCATCAAAAAGCACAGATTTAATAGTTGTTATGTCACATCATCAGTGGTCCTTTATAGTATTTTGTTCAAATCTAACCCAGCGACTACTTTAACTACCTGCTTTGACCAGCGCGCTTTCTCTGTCAGTACGATCTCAGACCAGAAAGTGGTTGATGATTGTCCGTGCCTACTAAAGGAAGAGGTGGAGGAGAGAGTGCGTAGTCTGAAGGCAGGGAAATCTCCAGGAGTGGACAACTTCTATTCTGAGCTGATTAAGCACTGAAGAGAAGCCTTATGTTTAAATGATATTAAAGAAAGGAATTTTGATGTGTGGAGTGTGGCCAAAATTATGGCCTTGTGTCTGTTTTTTTCTGCTAAAGAATATATATTCTCAAAATGTGTTTTATTATTTCCTCTTTTACTTCTGTGTGAATCTTTCCATAACTTTCATAGTTTAATTACATCATTAAAGAACGGAATTTTGACAGCCACCAATTTGTGCTGAGTTATGGCCCTTTGTGTTTTTAACCAGGTTTTCCGAAGGAAAAAACTGGTTATTAGATTGGGGATGTTGGCGGGCGGGCTGGTGGGCTGGCGGGCAGAACAAGCTTGTCGGGGCCATAACTTTGTCGTTCATTGTCAATTTGAGTTTGAAGGTCAAAAATGTCCATAAATGAGCTTGTCAGGGCCATAACTTTGTGATTTATGGTGAGATTTTAAAATCATTTGGCACATTTGTTCACCATCATTAGACGGTGTGTTGCTAGAAAGAATCACGTCGATATCTCCAAGGTCAAGGTCACAACTTGAGTTTGATGGTCAAAAATGGCCATAAATGAGCTTGTCTGGGCCATTACTATGTCATTCATTGTGACATTTTAAAATCATTTGGCACATTTGTTCACCATTATTGGACACTGGTTATTAGATTGGCGATGTTGGCGGGCGGGCTGGTGGGCGGAACAAGCTTGTCAGGGCCATAACTTTATTGTTCATTGTCAGATTTTAAAATCATTTGGCACATTTGTTCACCATCATTAGATGGTATGTCGCGCGATAGAATTACGTCGATATCTCCAAGGTCAAGGTCACAATTTGAGTTTGAAGGTCAAAAATGGCCATAAATGAGCTTGTCAGGGCCATAACTTTGTCGTTCATTGTCAGATAAAAAAAATTTGGCACATTTGTTCACCACCATTAGGCGGTGTGTCGCGCGAAAGAATTACGTCAATATCTCCAAGGTCAAGGTCACAATTTGAGTTTGAAGGTCAAAAATGGCCATAAATGAGCTTGTCTGAGCCATTACTGTGTGAATCATTGTGAGATTTTAAAATCATATGGCTCATTTGTTCACCATTATTGGACGCTGTGTTGCGCTAAAGAATTACTTCAATATCTCCAAGGTCAAGGTCGCCACAACTAAAAATATATTGATTTTGAAACAACTATGTAACTATGAACAATCAGTAACAATGCACATTTTGATTTTGAGTTGTCTCTCTTTATCAGACTTTATGCTTTCGGTAGGGTGGCATATAGCAGTTGAACTGTCCGTCAGTATGTGTGTATGTCAGTCTGTCTGTCCGTCCGTCCAAAAAAAAAACTTCAAGTTTAACGTTGGCCATAACTTTTGCCTTATGGAAGATAGAAACTTGATATTTGGCATGCATGTGTATCTCATGAAGCTGCACATTTTGAGTGGTGGAAGTTCAAAGTCAAAGTCATCCTTCAAGGTCAAAGGTAGAAAAAAATATTTCAAAGTGGCATTCTCATGAAGCTGCACATTTTGAGTGGTGAAAGTTCAAGGTCTAGGTCATCCTTCAAGGTCAAAGGTAAAACATTAAATAAAAACAATAGTAAAAAAATTAAAAATTTCAAAGCGGCGTTCTCATGAAGCTGCACATTTTGATTGTTGGAAGTTCAAGGTCAAGGTCATCCTTCAAGGTCAAAGGTAAAAAAATAAATATTGTTTTTTATTTATTTCAAAGAGGCGCAATAGGGGGCATTGTGTTTCTGATGAACACATCTCTTGTTTTTTTTTCTAATTGAAATCAAGGTCAATTTTACACAAGGGAGTTAGCAATACACATTTTGAATTGTCTCCCTTTATCAGACTTTTTTCAACTGAAAACCTGGTTTTGTGACAATTTTGTCCCTTGTTTGCCATTTGTAGAATATAATAGTCGATCTGTGTGTGTCCAAACATGTACCATAAGGTCATCAGTGTCAAATGTAACGCATTTCTAGTTTCTTTGGAAAAATATATATTAATTTAAAAACATATGTTTTTTAACTCAACTTTTCTTTAAATGCTGGCAAATTTCACTCAACAGCCTAAGAAAGATCATATTTAAGTGATCTTAAAGGGAGGCATTTTTTGTGCAATCAATTATTGCAAAATTATGTCTGTCATTTTTCATGTGTTGAGATATATATATATGCACTTCATAAAATTATGACTGTTTGTAGTATTTTGCTCAAATGGACTGAAAGCGGCACATACATATTTACATTTGTTCTCTTTTTTTGTGTAAGAATTTTGTATTATACCCCCATTAACATTGGTAATGGGAGCTATATAGGAGTCACTTTGTCGGTCTTTCTGTTGGTCTGTCGGTCAGTTGGTCTGTCGCTCTGTCGGTCTGTACCGAAACTTCATCCGATCTTCACCAAACTTAGTCACAATTTGTATGTAGATACTGTCTAGGTCATGTTTGAATATGGGTCATGCCAAGTCAAAAACTAGGTCGCGGGGACACTTAGTGAGTTTTAAAATGAAAATTTAACCGGACCAAAACTTTGATATTTATCGTTAGATTTTATAATTACTTGGTACATTTGTTCACCCTAATGAGACGGTGTGTCATGTGAAAAAAGTACGTTGATATCTCCAAGGTCAAGGTCATCCCTGGAGTTCAAAGGTCAAATGCTTTTCTGGGCCATAACTTTATCATTTATTGTGAGATTTTAAAATCATTTGGCAAATTTGTTCACCATCATTGGACGGTGTGTCGCACGAAAGAATTATGTCAATATATCCAAGGTCAAGGTCACACTTTGAGTTAAAAGATAAAAAAATAGCCTTAAATGAGCTTGTCAAGGCAATAACTATGTCGTTCATATGTCGTTCATTGTAAGATTTTAAAATCATGCGGCACAGTTACTCATCATCAACGGACGGTGTGTTGTGCAAAAGAACTACGTCAATATCTCAAAGGTAAAAAATAGTCACAAAATGAGCTTGTCCGGGCCATAACTATGTCATTCATTGTGAGATTTTAAAATAATTCAACACATTTATTCACCATCATTTGACAGTGTGTCGTGCGAAAGAATTACGTTGATATCTCAAAGGTCAAGGTCACACATGGAGTTCAAAGGTCAAAAATGGCCATAAATAATAATAATAATAATAATAAAATCTTTATTTAAAGAAGATAGACTTGTTAAGAAATACATCAGATAAAATTACATAATATGCAATTTATATAATACATTTCTTATTTTCAACAAGGTCTTCTAACAAGATACAATTTACAACAAATACATCACATTTCATCTTGAGCAATAAGAACAAAACATAAAGAATCATATATGCATGCACATATAATGATATATATTATAATTAAAAACAAATGACAGACATAAAACTACAATAACCATTTATGCAAGAACAGTATTTAAACATTAAACTAATGTTATTTACCAAAACAACATGAAGCATGTTCAGTTTATTTCATTAAGTGTGGAAGAAAGATAAGCTTTTAATTTTTTCTTAAATGTAATTAAATTGTTTGTTTGACGTATAGATTGGGGTAACAAATTCCAAATTGTTTTGCTAGAAATTCAAACGATTGTTTGAAATAGTTTGTTTTGGGTATTCGCACTAGCTTTAAATCCCCCTTTTCGCAAGATCGCAAGTTATTATTTTGTGAAAGTGTCAAAAGGTCACGTATGTATGTTGGGGTTTGATTGTGAAATGCTTTAAATACAATAACTGACGTGAAATAGTGATTACGCTGTTCGAAAGTCAACCATTTTAGATCTTTAAATAGAGTTTTTAAATTAGTGTTGTACTTTTTATTTAAAATATGTGCACCACAACGCTTTTGTATTTTGACTATTCTATTAATTTCCGTTTTGACCGCTGAACTCCAGGTAACGCATGCGTAGTCGGATATAGGTGAGATATAACCATTATAAAAGAGCTTACGCATTTCAAGGGTTAAATATGGTTTTATTTTTTGCAAAAGAAACATTCGTGATGACATTTTTGAACAAACGCTGTTAATGTGTAGTTTCCAAGATAGAGTATTGTCAATATAAAGGCCAAGAAGTTTTTGACAATTTACTGTTTTGATCACCGTATCTGAAATTTTAAGTTTTAGATCTGTTATGTTTTGAGCTTTCCGTTTTGACCCTAATACCATACAAGAAGTTTTTAGTGGATTAATAGTCATGTTATAAGTTTGGCACCAATCATTAACAATTGAAAGATTTGTTTGTAGCTTATTTTGAAGTGTTTGAATATTTGTTCCCACAGTGTGCAATGTTGTATCATCAGCATACATTGCAGAATCACATGTAAGATCTAGCGAAAGATCATTAACGTAAATAAGAAAAAGAAGAGGTCCTAAAATAGATCCTTGGGGAACACCAGCAATGATGCTTTTACAAGTAGAGGTAGTGTTTTCTGCTTTGATAAACTGAAATCGATTGCGGAGATATGAAGAAAATAGGTCGCATGACCTATCATTAAAATGATAAAGTTTTAATTTGTGTAAAAGAACCCTATGGTCCACAAGATCAAATGCTTTTTTAAAATCCAAGAAAATTGTACCTACCAGATTTCCATTATCAATTTGTTTAAGCCATGAATCAACTATATTAATCAATGCTGTTTGACAAGAATGATATTTGCGAAAACCCGACTGAGTTTTGTTTAATAGACCTGTAGATTCTAGATATATATGCAATTGTTTAGCTATATGCTTTTCAAATATTTTAGATATAGTAGGTAAAAGTGATATTGGTCTATAATTATTGGGATCTTCTACCGATCCACCCATGTATAAAGGTATTACGTTTGCAATTTTAAGCATGTCGGGAAAGGTTCCATGTGATATACAGTTATTTATAAGAGCAGTGATTGGTTGTATAATGAATTCTTTGCAAAGTTTAATAATGCTGGGCCCTATACCATCAGCCCCAGCAGATTTGTTTGAATGAAGTTGATTAATTAAAGTACTAACTTCTGATGTAGTAATAAACTGAACAGAGAAATGCTTAGATTCTAGCTTAGCATCTAGATATGTTTTCAGTGAGTGGAAATCGTGTTCAGCAAATTTAGTCTTTTTAATAAGTTTCGAGATGTCAACAAAGTGGTCATTAAGTGCATTAGCTACATTTGTTTTACTAGATATTATCTGATCATCCTTCCTTATTACATTTGGCAAAATAGAGGATTCTATGTGTTCATTTGATGCTAATTTAATAGTTTTCCAGAGCCATTTCGCACTTGTTTTGTTTTGTACCGCATTCGAAAAATATTCTTTTTTAGCCATTTTGATTGCACTGTTACATTTATTACGCCACAACTTATATTGTGGCCAATTAGATTCACGTTTATATTTATCCCTAAAAGACCTTGCTTGTTTTATGTTTTCGTTGTACCAACCAGGTTGTTGTAATCTCTTCACTTTTTTATATTTGATAGGGGCATTCTTATTAAGGACTGAGTTTAATATGTTATAAAATACTTCAAATGCCTCATTAGCATCCTCTATTGTTTAAACCATATCAAAATTAGCATTTGCTAAGTCATTTTGAAAATTGATTTCATTAAATTTGTTAAAACATCTGTACTTAATAATTTTATGATCATCTGTTGTAACAATTTTACCTTTGACGCTTAATGTAAAAACTACTGGGTAATGGTCACTTATGCCTATTTTTGGTATGATTACCTCAGAAATGTTGTCATATTTTGAATACAAATGGTCTAATATTGATGATGAATGTTCCGTAACCCTTGTTGGAAAAGACACGTGTTGTTTTAAATTAAAATCAGTGATAAGTTTTTCCCATTTCTTATTGTTAAATATGTTTTGGCTTAAACAGTGAAAATTAAAATCCCGGTTGAATACATATTACAATCTTCCATGTCTGCCTTATTTATCTGTAATTCAAATGAGTCAATCCAAGATTGGGGGCTATTTTGTGGGCGATAAACAAAGTTAATTAGATATGGTTTGTACTTTACAATATTGATTTGTAGCCAAATAGATTCAATATCGTCACTTTCTAAATCATGTCTACGTACAAAAGAGATGCTATCTTTTATATAAACTATTATACCGCCTCCAGCAGAAATAGCCCTATCACGTCTTACAATGCTGTAACCGGAAATGGATATTGTATTAATCTCCGATTTATCATTTAAAAATGTTTCACAAAAGCCTACTATATCTAAAGAACTATTTTCGTGTAAGTAAACACGAATTTCATCCAATTTAGGCAATAAATGTTGGATATTCAAATGCATAATATGCAAACCTTTATATGTAAATGGAATATAATGATCATTATTTATGTTACATTTTAAAGTAGATTGTATGTGAGATTCCATAAGAACGTCACTATCCAGGAATGATATATCAGTGTCTAAATTATTTATTGTGCTACATTTAACAGTATTCAATCTCAAGCAATGTGGTTTATGTTGATTTGTATCATCATTAGCAATAATTAAACTACACTTACATTTGTGCGAGTCACATTGGTTACATACCGACGAAAGAATCTCAAATTTATTTGTGCTATATAACGATGTAGTACGTCTGTCATCAGTAACCTATTGTCTTTTGGGTAGTCTGCAGTCACGTGTAACATGATTTTGACGTCCACAGTTTGTGAAGTGTTGTGCATGCTGCCTGAAGAAGTTATGGTGCCCATTACGGAAGTCATGATGCCCTTTCCGGAAGTCATGATAACCGTTCCGGAAGTCACGATGCCCGTTCCTAAAGCCATGAAGCCCGTATTGGAAGTTCGGTTTAGCGCTCCGGTATTCACGATGCCCGTTTTTGAAGTCACCGTTAGAAGTACGCCTCCGCTGATTTTGATCAAGTTGACGATGTTGTTGTTGTTGCTGCTGCATTCTTTTCTTAGTTATATGCACTACTTCATTGATTGCTGCCACAAGTGAACTTGATCCATAATTACTTGGGTGAATTCCATCAGGTCTGAATAGTCGATTCGCCAATTGTCCGTTTCCGTACACAAAACAATTATAACAATCGATCAGCTTTACCGGAAGTTCGCTTGATACATCTTCTAGCATTGAGTTGAAATCGCGTACATCAACATCACGTCGAGGACTTATTTTACAAATAAATATTTCACAATTTGTTTGATCTTGAATGCATTGCGAAGTCTGCAAGATTCAGGCTGTCAAGTGACCTTTTTTTAAAAAGTAGGAAAAAATAGGAACTACTTTTGCAAGAAAAGTAGGGAAAAAGTAGGAAAAAGTAGGAACTTTTCCCTCAAAAGTAGGAATACATAATACTAATTTTTTAGACACAGGTCCAGGAAACATAGCTTGAAACAGAGCAGGAGTGCCATCACATGTTCTGTATGGATACCCACTTGAAGCTACCTTAAGGGCCCAGAAAATTTCAGCCTTTTGTATCTGTTCCTTGTGTGATGGTTGTACTTGCATACAGATAGATTTATCCCCACCACCCTGCGAGCTGCTTGGCTTTGGGGCACTTCCACGCTTTTGTGAATTATCATGCATGTATTTCATGTTTTCCTTGTGTTTTTATCCATCTGCATGACTTATCAGTTGATTAGCACCAGAATTACAACAAGATGGACTTCATTCAGACAGTACAATATCTTTCAAACTCATTGCCGGCATCTCTCTTGCACCATGATCCAAGTGTTTTTCCACTGTTGTCCAACTTCTCCATCCATGAAGGGTTAAACTTTGTTTTCCCACTAGGCATTTTAGCACTTATAGTGTATCTATGATAATTAAGTTTCAAGCAAAGCTACCCTGATAAAGAAGTATAATTAGATGCTGTTTATTTTGGTGTATCATCAAATAAGTGGTAAGAGGTCTTCTGTGTATGGATATAAAAATGGTAATATATTGTGCATGTTATATCCTTAAGCAGAAGACCAAATTTATTTATTGATACACCAACTTGTTGTACAACATTAATACTAGTATATAAAGCAGTGTCAATGCTCTGCTACAGCTACATTGTGAAACCTTTAAATTGACAATAGGGTGCAGTTATAATAACTTAAGTTACATTCAAAATGACTGGTCATTTCAGAGCAGATTATGCAATTGGAGATAGGACCTTATTACCTGACATCTTTTATGACATCATTGATTGGGCAATGAAACAGTTGCACTACATTGTTTATTCCAGTTTCAAATAATGGTTTTTACATTATTGATGACTTCGCGGGAGTGTAATAATGCCGTTAAATAATTTTAATACTACGCTGTAACACCTTGAAGTTACCTCACTAGCTATGGCATCATTAGACAAGAATTGTGTTTGTCAGAAACACAATGCCCACTTTTGCGCCGCTTTGAAATAAAATTTCAATATATCATTTGGCAGGTTTAGAAATTATCTCCCTTTTAAAGCTTATTACTTCCCTTGGATTGTATTTTTTTACTTTTGACCTTGAAGGATGGCCTTCACCATTCACGACTCAAAATGTGCAGCATCATGAGATACACATGCATGCCGAATATCAAGTTGCTATCTTCAATAATGCAAAAGTTATGGCCCATATTAAAGTTTCGGACGGACACACAGACAGACAGACAGACAGACAGACAAACGGACTAACAGTACAACTTCTATATGCCACCCTTCCTGGAGCATAAAAATGTATCAGGGCATTTAGGCTCTGTGCATTTATCTTTAATTACTAAACATGATGTACCTATGATATCAATAGAACTTCATATCTGTTGTCATGTAATACAGAATTTATTACATTATATTTGTAAATGATGAAAACTCGGCAAAGCATCACTTTTATCTTTTTCCCATAACTTGTGTAATAAATTCCATATTACATAACCACTCATACAATACATGGTATCTCTATGTCTCTACATTCCAAACAGCAATATCATGTAAACATGCATAAGGTTTGGTAAAATTGTTGTCAATGGAAACAAAATAAAACTGGAATAAACAATGGGTTCCCTCAGCTCTTGCATCACTGGGAACTGTGTAAGGTATTGAAGTCTGCAGAGTACAAATGCTAAGGAAGTAAACAAGGCACTATTGTTACTTAAAAAAAAACTTGTCAATATTTTCAAAAGTTACATAAGAAATAAATATTTATGCTTCCTGAAGAGGTGCTAGCAGACAGTCAGCATGGGTTGTAAGGTCTCATCTAGATGAATGCACATTAACAGGGATACAGTCATGCCATAGATTCATTCATCCTGCAAGTTTACTAAATAAACTCTTAAAAAAAAATATTCTCAATTGACAATGAAAAAGTAGGAATAGTAGGAAGATTTGGTAAAAAAATAGGAAAAAGTAGGATCCTGATGAAAAAGTAGGAAAAAGTAGGAAATAGTAGGAAAAAGTATGACCGCTTGACAGCCTGCAAGATTACATCTTTGATTATTGAAATTGGCTGGCCATTCGAGACATCAAATGAGCTTGTCCGGGCCATAACTATGTCGTTCATTATGAGATTTAAAAATCATTTGGCACAATTGTTTTACCATCATTGGAAGGTGTATCGCAAGAAAAAAATTACGTCAATATCGTCAAGGTCAAGGTCACACTTTGAGTTCAATGGTCAAAATGGCCATAAATGAGCTTGTCCGGGCCATAACTATGTCATTCATTGTGAGATTTTAAAATCATTCTGCACATTTGTTCACCATAATTGGATGGTGTGGCGGGCGAAAAAAGTATGTCGATATCTCCAAGGTCAAGGTCACACTTTGAGTTCGAAGGTAAAAAATTGCCATAAATGAGCTTGTCCGGGCCATAACTATGTGGTTTATTTTAGATTTTAAAATGACTCTGTAAATTAATTTTGTTCACAGTCATTGGACGGCGTGTCATGTGAAAGAATTCAAGAGTTCAATGGTCAAAATGGCTTTAAATGATAATTGCATAATAATTCTTCCAAATTGCCATATATTAGATTCTCTTGTTTTGTGAAGAAAGCATGCAAAATAGTCTGTGTCATTGCGGCACATGAGGGTATACGTCACGTCTGTGACAAAGCTCTAGTTTTGTTTGCAGATTTCAGTCTGAAATCCAACTTTTCTTTTACAACATTTATGCTTGAAATTGTTCAATCTATAAAAAAAACACTTTTAGTTGGAAATTTTGTTATTGCCTCTTTCAAAAAGCACTTTTGATATTTAAACATTCAGACTAGAGGAGGATGTATGGTTCATTGTTCTTTAGTGGTTCAATACAGAGTCAAGAATACACACTTCAGCCACTAGTTTATAACAATTAGTGTTCTCCGTAACAAGGAAGATTTTAGGCGGGCTAGTCTTTTAATAATGACAAATTTTAAACTGAAACTGAAAGACACACTCAATTAACAATGCTTTCATTGTTACTTCTTACTTGGAAAAGTATTTTTAGTATTACTAAGCATTGGTTCAAGAGGTTTGTATTTAGAAGATTCAAGCCGCACTCTTATTATGCAATTTCAAACAAGCCCCACAATAAACTTTGCAAACAAATTGTAATTGACGGACATGTATATGTTAACATAAAATATATCAATGTGCTATGTTTTCTCCTAGATCATCTATGACAGTATAGTACTTGCATATAACTGCATTTACAATTGTTATCATTTATGTCAATGGTTTTCATACCTAGATTCAATAAATAATGTCCCTTTTGCCTTATAATAATGTCTTGAGCAAACGTTTTGGTTCAAATTGAAGTCATAAGTGAATTTTAATGAGTTAAAAATTTTACTGCAATTAACATTATAATTTCACCATTGGTAATAGGGCCTATATAGGAGTCACTTTGTTAGTCGGTCTGTCTGTCGGTCTGTCTGTCTGTCCAGAAATTTTGTCCGGACCATAACTATGTCATTTATTGTTAGATTTTAAAATGACTTGGTACATTTGTTCACCATCAAGGGACGGTGTGGTGCGCGAAAGAATTACGTTGATATGTCCAAGGCCAAGGTCATACTTGGAGTTCAAAAGTCAAAAGCTTGTCCTGGCCATTACTTTGTTGTTCATTGTGAGATTTTAAAATAATTTGCCTTATGTGTTCACCATCAGCGGACGGTGTGTCCTGAGAAAGAATTACGTCGATATCTTAAATGTCAAGGTCATACAGTTTGAGCTCAAAGGTAAAAGATGGCCATAAATGAGCTTGTCCGGGCCATTACTATGTCGTTCATTGCGAGATTTTTAAATCATTTGGCACATTTGTTCACCATCATTGGACGGTGTGTCGCTCGAAAGAATTGTGTGGATATCTCCATGGCCAAGGTCAGTATACTTTTAGTTCAAAGGTCAAAAATGGCCATAAATGATCTTGTCCGAGCCATAACTATATCAATGTTTTTTTCAATGTTTTTTTCAAAGTCATTGGACGGCGTGTCATGTGAAAGAATTCAAGAATTAAAAGTTTAAAATGGCGATAAATGAAAATGGCATAATAATTCTTAAAACTTGCCATAAGTTAGGTTCTCTTGTTTTGTGAAGACAGTATGCAAAATAGTCTGTGTCAATGCAGCATGTGGAGGTATACGTCAGGTCTGTGACAAAGCTCTAGTTAATTTTGTTTTAATTAGTCCCCTACCAGTTTCACTGGAGGGGACTTATGGTTTTGTATCCGTCCGTCCGCCAGTCCATCACACTTTTCTGGATCCTGCGATAACTCTAAAAGTTCTTAGTATTTTTTCATGAAACTTGGAATATGGATAGATGGCAATATGGACATTATGCATGTCATTTCATTTTGTTCCTACATCAAAAATTCCAGTTGCTATTGCAACAAATAGACTAGAAATACTGCTTAAAATGGTGATGTTTATGTTCCCCACTATAGTAGTGGGGGACATATTGTTTTTGCCCTGTCTGTTGGTTGGTCTGTTGGTTGCTCTGTTGGTTGGTTGGTCTGTTGGTTGGTTTGCGCCAACTTTAACATTTGCAATAACTTTTGCAATATTGAAGATAGCAACTTGATATTTGGCATGCATATGTATCTCATGAAGCTGCACATTTTGAGTGGTGAAAGGTCAAGGTCAAGGTCATCCTTTAAGGTCAAAGGTCAAATATATGGGTCAAAATCGCTCATTTAATGTACACTTTTGCAGTATTTCAATAGTCAAGATACTGTGAAACCATTTATTTTCGTCGGCACAAAATTTCGCCCTTTTCATAAAAATGATTATTTCGTCCGCTCTTAAATTCGTCCATTTCTGGTTTTGAAAAAAAAACGTCTGATTTGTTTTTAATACATGTAATACGCAGTTGCGAAAAAATCGTGCTGGGGAAAGAGAGGTGACACTTGGTAGTCACTTGCAGGAGGTGGGCCTTGTTTGGCATATGCCAATTAATTAACAAGTCTGTTATTTTAGGTGATAGTAACTGTCCCTTATTATTTTATGTCATTGACACGTTCTTTGTGATGATTAGCGGATAAGTGGGACTGAATAATCGTTAACGAGTGTAAATAGTAGATGCAGTTAAAACCAAACAACCAAACACAAATCAAAATGTTCTTTATTAATTTGCAACAAAGCGCAGAATATATTTCAGTCAGGTGTTGATCACACATCGTCATATTTTAATTGCGTTTAATAGTATTGTCTTTAATCCGGATTCGCCGCGTGTAGGCTGTATAATCTGCAACACCCCTGAAAAACACAATACACACAATGGGTAATAAAGTTGTTAACAATTAGCGCTAATCAACACTATTATACCTAAACGAAGTCGACGCATTCGCTACAGCCTTATTGCATTCGCGTTTTACAGGAAATGTCAGTTTTCAGTACACTGTATAATGAACACCCCTTTGTGTCAAAACCGGATTTAACTTGAGTGTGAATAGTCGACTGTTTCATGTTCTTTGCATCAATACTATCTGTGTATCTGTATTATAAGTATACCAGTCAACAAACAAGGTGCGCGCTTCCGCATATGGGTATTCGGACGTTCAAAAAATTGACCTACGGTTTAGCGTTCATGCCGTCGAACGCATTAAGCAATATAACTCGTTTTTTTTTCACTATTTCTTTATTTGCAAAAAATACTAGTGGCTTATAACTTACCTTGCAATCTTTTTTTCTCGCATTTTGCGAGTGTGCGAGTGTTAATTTCGAGCCCTGTGTATATGCGTGGATTACGCTGGATTTAAATGCCTCATGCCTACGGTAATTCATTCTTATTTGTTTCAAATTTAGGACATGATTGTTGGTTAGGATCTTGAATTCGTCCATCGGTCGAAGGACGAAAAAGGCGAATATTAATGTCGGACGAATAATAATGGTTTCACAGTAGCAACTTGATATTTGGCATGCATGTGTATCTCATGGAGCTGCACATTTTGAGTGGTGAAAGGTCAAGGTCAAGGTCATTCTTCAAGGTCAGATGTCAAATATATGTAGCCAAAATCGCTCATTTTATGAGTAGTTTTGCAATATTGAAGATAGCAACTTGATATTTGGCATGCATGGGTATCTCATGGAGCTGCACATTTTGAGTGGTGAAAGGTCAAGGTCAAGGTAATCCTTCAAGGCCCAAATCGCTTATTTTATGAATACTTGTGCAATATTGAAGATAGCAACTTGATATTTGGCATGCATGTGTATCTTATGGAGCTGCACCTTTTGAGTGGTGAAAGTTGAAGGTCATCCTTTAAGGTCAAATATATGGGTCAAAATTGCTCATGTAATGTCACTTCTGCAATATTGAAGCTAGCAATTTCATATTTGAAATGCATGTGTATCTCATGGAGCTGCACATTTTGAGTGGTGAAGGATCAAGGTCTAGGTCATCCTTCAAGGTCAAACCGTCTACTGAATGTAATAACTAGGGTAACTGACATTTTGTGAATTGTTCAGGAATGCATATTTTCAGACATTTTCTAAAATACAGTAAGAGCACTTACGTGGTTTTTTGCATTCGAAATATTTGAGTGTTGAAATTATGGTAACTGGCCCTTTCTTAATTTTTTTATTGTTTTAAAAAAGGCATATCAATTTTGGAGTTTTGTTTCGTTTTTCAAGTATAATACTTATCAGAAAGTTTGAGTAGGAAAACATGTTTATTATTTTAATAAAACAGTTTTTTGCTTCTCCTGAAAATTGAACAAAATGTCAGTTACGCTACTTTTTACATTCAGAAAATGACATTTGTTCGTAATGTTGATTTCGAAAATTTGGTAAAAACACTATTTTTACCAAAAAGGTTGACTTAATATTTTAACAGTTGATGTATGTCACCTTAATAAACACAAAAATGGAAAAAAGTAAAAATGTATAAAAATGTCAGTTACATGACTAATATTACATTCAGTAGACGAAACGTCATATAGGGGGACATTGTGTTTTACAAACACATCTTGTTTCTGGATCCTGCGATAACTCTAAAAGTTCTTCATCTTTTTTCATGAAACTTGGAATACGGATAGGTGGCAATATGGACATTATGCACGTCATTTAATTTTGTTCTTATGTCTAAAATTGTGGTTGCTATGGCACCAAATAGACTAGAAATACTGCTGAAAATGGTGTTTTTTTTCTGGATCCTGCGATAACTTTGAAAGTTCTGAATATTTTTCATGAAACTTGAAACATGGATAGATGACAATATGGACATTATGCACGTCATTTTATCTTGTTCCTACGTCAAAATTTCTGGTTGCTATGGCAACAAATAGACTAGAAATACTGCTGAAAATGGTGTTTTTTTCTGGATCCTGCGATAACTTTAAAAGTTCTGAATAATTTTTCATGAAACTTGGAACATGGATAGATGGCAATATGGACATTATGCACGTCATTTCATTGTCCGGTAGGGGACTTTTATTGCTTGGCAATAGTCTTGTTAATTATCCTTCTACAAACACCCGCCACCTATTTTCTGTAGACATAGACTAAAATTCAAGGATGTTTTGCAATAAATCATGGAGTCATTCTGCAATCAAAACCTATACATATTGATGGGCTTTTTTACTTCTTTTAGTGTGACCTGCATGGGTCAGCCATCTCACAATTTTGATGCAAGCGTTTTACAAATCGAATATATTCAGAATATGTCACAAAAAACAGCCTTTCTAAACTGTTTGACATGTACTTTTAAGCTTTACACCGTCAAAAGCATACATTTGACATTCAAAAGTACAATATGTGTTGCCGTTTTTTGTTTGCATTTCTGATTTTGCAAATTGTGTTTCCCACTCAGATTACGTGTTATGCTTATTTGAATGCAAAAGGCACAGGGATATAGCTTTGTCATTGTCCGTGCGTCAGTCATCAGTCCGCCTATCAGTCCGTCCATCTGTCTGTCTGTCACTAACGTTTAGGGCTATATCTCAGACACTATATAAGTTTTAACATGAAACTTCATATGTGTATAGATATTAATGAGGATAAGGCGGGTGATATCAATTCAATGAAATTGCTCTTTGTTAAGAATTGAAAATGATAAAACTGGTGAAACCACTGTTGTAACATAAGATCGGCTTATAAACCACAGTTACCACACCATTGCATTTGTCCATAAGTAAGTTGTATAGTCAAACTTTAAGTGCTTTTTCACAGATTTGTGCATGTACTGAAGTTTGTCACTAAATGCTTTATTGTGATACATCTGTGCCAGGGCCCTCAATCCATTTTAGGGGAAGCGGGTCGCTACCCATAGCAGGGGGAATTTTCGCGCCGTTTCCCTTTTGGGGGGATTTTTTTACTTTCTCTCTAATTATAACATTTGTACAAGTTTGCACTATATTCATTGCTTTTTTCATAATTTAGTATGTTTGGCAAGATTATATGAAAATAGAATTGAGATATAATAATCATAAGATACATCTATCTATAAAAATAAAAAATAAAAAGTTTTTTTTTTTTTAGGGGGAATTTTTCCCCCAAAAAGGGGAAAAAAAGTATACTTTTCGGGGGGGGGGGGGGGGGGGGATTGAGGGCCCTGTGTGCTAATACAATGAGGGATGTACATGTATTTTTATACTTTATTTAAGCAATCGTCATAGTTTCAAAAAATATAACCACAACAAAAGAACACTCCAAATTATTGAATCGTTTTGCATTGCAACACTTTATAATTATCAGATTTTTAAATCCTCAAAAGATGCATATAAAGTGGATATTTTAGATAATGATAAATGTTTAGTAGTACTGTTTCCTCACAAATATCATTACTGCAACGAAAATTTACGAATCTGAAACAACTTTGTTAAATTTATTCAATTTACCAAAACATGAAAAGGCCCCTTTAAAAAAGTCAGTGTAGATTCACTTTAAAGAAATAACATAAGATTAAAGCATGCACTTTTACAACGGAAATAGCTTAAATAAGAAAGATCATGTGATGAAAGTGAAACACATGAGTAATGTGGTGATGACCGATAGCCAGACAAGTGCAGCAATATGGAGTTGATTTTGTAGTCTTATCCATTTATAAGTTTAAATATTGTTTGAATCTTTCTTTCCAAATTGATTTAATTGCATTTTCGTGAAATGCGTTAAAATTTCAGACATTGTAGGGAATCAATTATTATTGACAAAGGGTTTAAACTTGGAAAAAAATATATGGCTAGCATTTCTCATAAGAGAACAAAAATCAATGTATTACTAATGTGTCAAACCAAGCAATAGACATAACATAGACAACATTTTAGTGTTTGTCAAAAGTATTGACTATGGATCATTGACAATACAGTTAACCTGTCAGAATAATGTTGCTCATATGATATACAAGATAAGTATTGATGCAAAGCATCAAAGGGCGTCGGGAATTTCAGTGTAAAAGGCACTCAATGAAGTTACATGGAACGATTTTTTTCCACTGTCAATATTCATATATTGGCCTATTCTTTTAAACAAAATAGAAAAAGATACTGGACAGTTGAATAACCATTATCTATAATTTTGTGTTATAACCCCCAAATAACCATCGTGTATGATGTTGTGTTATAACTCCCAAAAAACCATTATCTATAATTTTGTGTTGTAACCCCCAAATATTTCATAGTTCATTTTATTTACATTGGTTTCCTTTTTTTACTGGCATCCGAGTGCAGTTTTCATTAATGGAACAGAACTGTGTAGGTTTTAAAAAATCGGCTTCATCTTGTAAGTGTAATTTCATATTTTTCTCAACTTCAAGGGGACATGATTCTGAACTTATTCTTACGTTGCTCATTTATGATAGGGGTTGAGTACTCATTGATATGAAAACACTGTAAAAGTTTGAAAACAAATTGAATGAAAACTGCATATTGCATAAAGAAGCTGCATTTCACAATAGTTTGAAATTCAGTAAAAGATCATAATAGATTTATTTCTCCGATATTCATCATTTTCAATAGGGTTTGAGTAATACTGATATAAAAACTCTTAACAAGTTTGGAAAGATTCAGATGAAAGTTGTGAAATCTTTTAAACAAGTGGAAATTGTTTATTTTGTCAAATTTAATAGAAGAAAATTCTGGACTTATGGCCCCGATGTTTCTCATTTTTAATCAGGTAAAAATGCTAATTGATATGACACTGTATGTTTGGAAATAATCTGATGAAAAAATGTTGACATTATCACCTAACCAAGCAGTTTTCACTTTTATTTTTAAATTCAAAGAGACATAATTCTGGACTCATGGTCCGATATTGCTCATATAGAGAGTTTGGTGGGATAAAAAAAAACCTGTGCAAGTTTGGGAACAATCGGATGAAAATTTTGGACTTCGAACAACGATTTCAAAATTTCTCAAATTCTAAGGATGATAACTTTGGACATTATGGCCGGATAATGCTAAAGGGCCCATGCCACCCGGATAGTAATACGTGTCGCGCTTCGCGCTCTTTATGTGGGTCTTAAAAAAAAACACTCCATGGAGTGTTTGACTCTAGGGAAACGGGTTGCTGGGGCACAGCTCCTCCTTGATAAGCTGCTGCTTCCTTTATCGCAACTCAATGTTACAATCAATAATACGTGTAGCGCTTTGCGCTCTATATGTGGTAGGGATAGTACTTAGGGCCTATGATAGACAACCATAAAAATACATGGATAATATATGTGTTGTTTGCATTTATTTGTTAATATAAAAACACGTGTATTTTTTATAAGATATTTAAGTGATGTAAGAAATTTTAATAAACGTTGTCACCACGCGGCATCCATTAATTTTAATAAAAATGTCCAATTGTAGTAAAATGGGTTTTAAAATGTCTACATAAAATAAAGCTTCATTATATTTTTTAACCTGACTGAAAACAATTGTCAGCTGCAGAACTGTTCCGTTGGTGCCGGAACCCGGGATTGAACCAGGGGCCTTAAGATGATTGTTGCGTCAACAACTTCAGTCTTACGCTCTCCCAACTGAGCTATTCGGGCTGAATTTGCCCAGTCCCTGTGATCTTTCCCCTGTGATCAGTTGTGGATCAGTTATTAATTAAAACAATAAGCTTTGCATTATTGGCAATAAATGTTGTAATAAATGTAATAGGCACACATGAAGTACTTATTTACACTAATTTACACAAAAAATCACCACTATGCAAGATATTCTTTAAACAAAAATATATACATTGATCTGTAAAATAACTTCTCCTCCCATAAGCGAAAAAAAAAGCATTACCAGTTGTTTTTTCACTTATAGGGGAATGGTGGTGGGGCCCGTCCAAAGGGGGAAAACGCGTCGTTTTTTAGGAAAAGGGGATAATTAAAAATTTACTCTTTTATATGTAATGATATTTATGCCCCCCTTTCAAGAAGAGGGGGTATATTGCTTTGCACATGTCGGTCGGTCAGTCTGTTGGTCCGTCCACCAGGTTGTTTCCGGATGATAACTCAAGAACGCCTGGGCCTAGGATCATGAAACTTCATGGGTACATTGATCATGACTTGCAGATGACCCCTATCGATTTTGAGGTCACAAGGTCAAAGGTCAAGGTCACAGTGACCCGAAATAGTAAAATGGTTTCCAGATGATAACTCAAGAACACTTATGCCTAGGATCATGAAACTTCATAGGTACATTGATCATGACTCACAGATGACCCCTATTGATTTTCAGGTCACTAGGTCGAAGGTCAAGGTCACGGTGACCCAAAATATTAAAATGGTTTCCGGATGATAACTCAAGAACACTTATGCTTAGGATCATGAAACTTGAAAGGTAGATTGATCATGACTCGCAGTTGACCCCTATTGATTTTGAGGTCACTATATCGAAAGTCAAGGTCACAGTAACCTGAAATAGTAAAATGGTTTCCGGATGATAACTCAAGAACGCTAATGGCTGCGATCATGAAACTTCATAGGTACATTGATTATGACTCGCAGATGACCCCTATTGATTTGGAGGTCACTAGGTCAAAGGTCAAGGTCATCGTGACCCAAAATAGTAAAATGGTTTCCGGATGATAACTCAAGAACGCTTATGCCTAGGATCATGAAACTTCATAGGTATATTGATCATGACTCGCAGATGACCCCTATCGATTTTGAGGTCACTAGGTAAAAGGTCAAGTTCAAGGTGACCCGAAATAGTAAAATGGTTTCCGGATGATAACTCAAGAACGCTTATTTCTAGGATCATGAAACTTGATAGGTAGATTGATCTTGACTAGCAGATGACCCCTATCGATTTTCAGGTCACTAGGTCAAAGGTCAAGGTCACGGTGACCCGAAATAGTATAATGGTTTCCGGATGATAACTCAAGAACGCTTATGGATAGGATCATGAAACTTCATAGGTACATTGATCATGACTGGCAGATGACCCCTATTATTTTTCAGGTCACTAGGTCAAAGGTAAATGTCACAGTGACAAAAAACATATTCACACAATGGCTGTTACTACAACGGAGAGCCCATATGGGGGGCATGCATGTTTTACAAACAGCCCTAGTTATTATATGAATACACATGTATGCATGAATGTTATATTCACAGCTGAATGTCTTTGTCCTATTTCTTAAATATATACCAATGATTTTTTCAACATTAGTTTCAGACAGTTCAGCCTTCATGCACAGTCTTAGTTTTCCTTGCAATTTTGAGTCTAATTGGGATTTTTTAAATCAATAAAATGGAAAATGTGAGCATTTTTTATCAATAAAATGGACCAAATTGGAATGTTTTTATCAACGAATATTGACACAATATACCTAGATGCATCAGGCCTTTCCCTGGCCATTTTGAGAAAAAAAATGCAATTCATGTTTAATTAACTGATTTGGGAAAAACTAACTTAATATAACTCTTTATAATAATTCAAAATCATATTAATTATAGTTATATACTTTATTAGTTGTTTATGAAATAAATTTGAGATATATCAGGGCTCAACATTAACCGAAAAACCAACTTGCCCTACCGGGCCAATACTTCCAAAATCTACTTGCTCTGAACGTAAAGCAACTTGCCCAAACATGAAATATCACATCAACTGTAAACCTCATATTGTTTGATAAACCAAAATGATACACCACAAAACCTTTTTATGTCACCCACTATAGTAGTGGGGGACATATTGTTTTTGCCCTGTCTGTTGGTTGGTTGGTCTGTCTGTCTGTTTGCGCCAACTTTAACATTTTGCAATAACTTTTGTGATATTGAAGATAGCAACTTCATATTTGGTATGCATGTGTATCTCATGAAGCTGCACATTTTGAGTGGTGAAAGGTCAAGGTCAAGGTCATCCTTCAAGGTCAGAGGTCAAATATAGGTGGCCAAAATCGCTCATTTTATAAATACTTTTGCAATATTGAAGATAGCAACTTGATATTTGGCATGCATGTGTATCTCATGGAGCTGCACATTTTGAGTGGTGAAAGGTCAAGGTCAAGGTCATCCTTCAAGGTCAGAGGTCAAATATATGTGGCCCAAATCGCTTATTTTATGAATACTTTTGTAATATTGAAGATAGCAACTTGATATTTGGCATGCATGTGTATCTCATGGAGCTGCACATTTTGAGTGGTGAAAGGTCAAGGTCATCCTTCAAGATCAGAGGTCAAATATATGTGGCCCAAATCGCTTATTTTATGAATACTTTTGCAATATTGAAGATAGCAACTTGATATTTGGCATGCATGTGTATCTCATGGAGCTGCACATTTTGAGTGGTGAAAGGTCAAGGTCAAGGTCATCCTTCAAGGTCAAGTATATGGGTCAAAATTGCGCATGTAATGTCACTTCTGCAATATTGAAGCTAGCAATTTTATATTTGAAATGCGTGTGTATCTCAAGGAGCTGCACATTTTGAGTGGTGAAGAGTCAAGGTCAAGATCATCCTACAAGGTCAAACATCATATAGGTGGACATTGTGTTTCTCAAACACATCTTGTTTATTTTTGAACATTTAACAAAATGATTACAGCAATTAAAGTCTCAATTAAATGCTCTTTGTTCTTTTTTGCACTTTTCCGGGCGGACAACTAGATTATAAAGTAACTTGCCCAGACCCAACTTTTACTTGCCAGGGGCAATAGGACAACCATAATTGTTGAGCCCTGTATATTTATCATAAGACAGTTATTTAAAAAAAAAAATTGTTTTTTTTACTTTTGGAGGGGATTTTTTCTACAAAATGGGGGAAAAATATATACTCTTTTTTGAGGGGAATGGGGCCGAATATCGGCCCCGAAATTGCCATAAAAAACACTGATTACATACTAGTCGCCGCTCTCCAGAGCGACGCCAATGATTTTATTTTTTGAACGCAATGTGCCCAGCCTAAGAAAATATGATAATAGTGTACTATATCTATGCATAGAAACATAATTTTACAATTTCTACAAGTATTATAATTTTGCATAAATAAATGTGTTTTCATGACAACTCCACACCCAAACTGCAACAAAAAATGTCCAAGATGACAGTAGCCAAATGCAGATTGACGACGAACATGACGAAGCTATTTGTACAAGTCCTTTAATACTTGAGACTGTTGATGACAAAGTCTATGCACTGAGCAATGGTACTCATGAAACACTGGAAACAGTGGGACAAATTGAAGATGGTGTAGGCAAATTCATTAAAATACCATTCTTCAATTGGTACAATTCACAACTTGATTTTCCCAATTGTAAGATTTCGTGACTCATTTTTTCCCAATCTGATGATTTCGTGACGCGAAAATTTCCCAATGGCATGTGTACTGGACCTGTTCCCAATTGGGTGAAAAAAATCACTTAAATTAGATCACAGTTACAGTACAGACCTAGTAAAGAAAACTCTGACATTAAGATATGGCAAATTAAAACATATTCCAAGCAAATTCATGCACATAATTTCACTATAGAAATAAAACTGTTTATCTGAAAAATATTTAGGTCTCGGTAAAATTTGGGTCAATGGATATAAAAAAAACTGGTCAACAGGTTAAAGGTTACGCAAAAATTGTTGAAACTGTAGAAGCTACCCTTATGATTCATTGGTCCGAATTTGTATCATCGAAATATCACAAAAACTGTCAATTTAAGTTAAGTGTATTAAAACTTTAGGTTACCATTTAAATGCTTAGAAAAACTTATAGACACTGTAAATGCTATATTTTGTTTTAGTCAAATGAAACTTGGTCTGAATGGTTAAGGGTCACATGGTTTATGTAGATTTTATAAATATTAACATACTATGCACCATCAGTGCCCCCAACATGCAAAGCCAATAGGTTTATTATTTTTTATGTTGACTAACATCCTTAATGTTAGTTATGATCCTGTAGTCTAGATTACATTTCGCACTCCATGAACCACATCCCAGAGCTCCAGATAAGGGTCGTATTTTCGTAATTACGAATTATTTTCAAGTCCGTTACGTATTTATTTTAAAATCTTGTCGTACCATTAAGAATTTCAAAACCAAGTTACGAATATTATTTTTACATCGGTTCGTATCGATTTTTATTCAGTTCTTTTCGCGTATTAAAGATCTTTGCGGTGCATATATAGAATGGTTATCGGGTTTGTATAACAAAGCGCATTTTTCCAATAAAAGCGGCGTATACAGTCTATCTGTCAAAAAAACAATGTAGGCGCCCAGAGAACGTCCTAAAAAACTGCAAAGCGTCCAAAAACACGCTTTTAACATATTGTACGCAAAGTGAGCCGAAGTTAAATGTTTAGAAAGACATTATAGAAAAGATCTTATACGATGTTGTATGTTCAGTTGCCGACACAGTCGGAAAAGCTAAACAAAAACGCGACACAACGGGTCCAAACTTAAATACAAAAAATCATTGAACGAGTGGAAGGGACAAGTCCCGTGGCTAATCGTTGAAAAGATTGAAGGGGAGACCCGTTTTAATTGTGAAATATGTAAAAATGCATCTAAGGCATACAATCTAAACACAGTTTGGGCATATGAAGGTATTTGAAAAATAACATTGTATAATACTGAATAGACACTGTTGAACTCGCATAAATAAAGTTGCTAGTATGTTTATTTTGATCTTTTTGCATGAAAATAACCATTATTATTTATTTTTAGGTCATATAGAAAAAAATAAGAATTATTTTCCAAAACTTAGTAGTAACGTTGAGAATAAAATTTCAGAGTTAAGAATTCTTTTTGAAAATCTGGTAGTAATTTAAGAATTTCACAAAACCTTATCTGGAGCTCTGACATCCTTTTAAACACTTAGACCAAAACTACTTATAACTTGTTATACTCTGAACAGGCTTGTCACTTAGGTTTCGCAAATTTATTTATAATGTTGTAAATGCATAGTGATTCTCTACAACAGTGGTTTAAATTTGAATGCAGTTGTATAAGCTGGTCACAGTAAGAGGTTCACACAATTTGTATAACAAAATGACTGTTAAATATTCTTTGCTTTAATATATTCATTTCATCTTGTATTTTGGTCCTCTAAAAATAGTTTTAGCAAATGCGGTTATTTGCCTGTCAGCTCACCGACTGAAGGGATCGACTTATTTTTCGTGGGAATGTTACGAGTTAGCTATGTCGTGGAAACGGCTTTCATAGTACAGGGAATAAATCGAGATAGAAAACAGAGGAGTGCAAAACTAAATAAAAGAGGAGTGCAGTATATTGTTTAATGCAATCCTCCTTTATTTAATGCACTGCTCTTTTTTCATTGCATCACTCATGTATTTAGTTTTGCATCCCTCTTTTTTCTCGTGTTCTCTTGACTTAGTCATTTCCACGACATAGCTAACTCGTTCCATCGAGTTATTATGTTGTGGGAACGAGATAGAAAAAGAGGATTGCATTTAAAACAAAAGAGGAGTAAATGTCACATCTATGGAAACGTACATCAGAGATCTGGATAATATATTTTTATGTCCCCCACCACTATCATGGGGGACATATTGTTTTTGCTCTGGCTGTTGGTTTGTTTTTGACAGTGTTTGTTTGTTTGCTCCAACTTTAACATTTGCAATAACTTTTTCAATATTCAAGATAGCAACTTGATATTTGGCATGCATGTGTATCTCATGGAGCGGCACATTTTGAGTGGTGAAAGGTCAAGGTCATCCTTCAAGGTCAGAGGTCAAATATATAGGCCAAAATCGCTCATTTTATGAATACTTTTGCAATATATTAAAAATAGCAAGTTGATATTTGGTATGCATGTGTATCTCCAGGTTTTTTTTTCCACTTTTTGGGAAGATAGCCCATGGCTTTGGAATTGGGAATTTTATCGGCATTTTCATGAAATTGGGAAAATAAATTCATTAGCCTTTTTTTCCACATGAAAAGTCCACTGATTAGGGAAATACTAAATTTGATATAACTCTTTATAATCATTCAAATTAAAAGAACAAAATCTTATAATACTTTGTTAGATGAAATTGAATTGAAATTGAGATAAAATACGCATAAGACTTCTTTCTAAAAAAAAAAAAAAATTTTTTTTTTTTTTTTTTTTTTTTGAAATTGGGAATTTTTTGCCACATTTTGGGAAAAAAGTATACTTTTTGGGATTGGGAACATAGCCAAATTTCGGCTATAAAATCGGGCCAAAAAAAACCCTGATCTCATGGAGCTGCACATTGTGATCGGTGAAAGGTCAAGGTCATCCTTCAAGGTCAAAGGTCAAATATATAGATTCAAAGCGGTGCAAATGGGGACATTGTGTTTCTGACAAACACATATCTTGTTTAAACCTAAATAAAGTGTCTTAATATCATGCCACTTGAAATAAAAGTGGAAATGGCTTTTGCAACCATCATAAAACCAGAACATCCTGCGAGTAACTCGCATGCTCTTCAGGTTTTATGCTGTTTGCTGCTCATCAGTGGCTCATGGTTGGAAATGAAGCCTTTAAACTTAACTAGTAAGAAAGGTATTGTATTAAATTAAACTGTCTAAGGGACATCAAATGAGGCAAAATGTGCATCAAAGTGGTAAAGGGTTACTACATTCGGAAGCAATCATCTATACACAACATGTAGTACTTTCAACGTAATATATTATTTGATTAAATTCTAAATTGCTGACTGACATGGAAAATACATTTAGTATAAAAATATTTTAATATATTCATCAATAGGAACTTAGCTTAAAACAGGGATACTACATTATGAAGTTAACATTGACTTCAATATCAATGCCAATATGAAGTTTAAAACACTGAACTTGTCAAAAATATAGAAGCTTTTAGTTGGATTTGCTATGATAACATTATCATTGTAAGAATTTAATATTCACTCTCTACATACACACCGTCTACATACTGCGAAAGGAAGATTTTAATACTTAGTCATGTCAGCACACTTTAACCGCTGCTCGAAAACCATGAGTGTTCTTCTTTTAACAAGGAAGATTAGTGACAGCTGGTCTGTTGATAGTGAGAAGTGTTCAATCAAAACTAAGTGATGTCGGAAGCATACACAGAATAGAACAATACCCCCATTGTGAGTAAGCACTAGAAAAAGTATTTTGCTTTTATGGAATGAAAACCCCAGTCCGGTCAACAACTTTTTTTTCAGAAGATTCAATGAGCACATGATTGTATTATTATGGTAAAACACTTTTATAGTCAAGTTTATAGTTAATGTAAGCAAAAAATAAATAAATTTGATTAACCAGTTTCAGTCAAATGCCTTGCAACGCCAAGGACCCCAGCCTATTTACAAACTTGTTGAATAAAAACCCTGTTCACAGTGCTCTGTCAATTCTAATACAGATGTACCTAGCTTGTTTTCTTCTTAGCTAACATATAAGCACAATGTGCTTACGTAGTGATTTTGTGATGACATTTATTTCCATTGTTAAGCACACATTGCCCGTTATCAAAAATTACACTGTTAACACACTAGAGATTATATTTATTTCAAATATTCACGAAACTTTGTCAGAACATTGCCTAAATAAAAAATATGTCTATTACAAAACTAGGTCCAAAAACTAGATGGCTACGTCAAATGAAAAAAAAGAGCATTCTAGCAGTAACATGTTTACCCAATTTACCCCTTGATGATCTTGTCTTCAACCATGTCATACCAATATTCTCATGGTTTTCCATTGTGGCTCTTTCCTGCTTACTACTCAGTACTGATTCCCGGCTCTTTTATGCTTACTACTCAGTACTGCTTCCTGATATGTTCATGGCTTTCCATTGTGGTTATTTCATGCTCACTACTCAGTACTGATTCCCTGCTTACTACTCAGTACTGATTCCCTGCTTACCACTCAGTACTGATTCCCGGCTCTTTCCTGCTTATTACTCAGTACTGATTCCCGGCTGTTTCAAGCTTAGTACTCAGTACTGATTCACTACTTACTACTCAGTACTGATTCCCTGCTTACTACTCAGTACTGATTGAAGTCCCGGCCCTTTCCTGCTAACTACTTAGTACTATTTCCTAGCTCTTAACTCAGTACTGATTCCCAGCTCTTTCAAGCTTAGTACTGAGTACTGATTCCCGGCTCTTTCCTGCTTACTACTCAGTATTGATTCCCGGCTGTTTCAAGCTAAGTACTCAGTACTGATTCCCTACTTACTACTCAGTACTGATTCCCGACTCTTTCAAGCTTACTACTCAGTACTGATTCCCGACTCTTTCATGCTTAGCACTCAGTACTGATTCCCTGCTTACTACTCAGTACTGATTCCCGGCCCTTTCCTGCTTACTACTCAGAACTATTTCCTGGCTCTTTCATGTTGACTACTCAGTACTGATTCCTGGCTCTTTCATGCTTAGTACTCAGTACTGATTCCCGGCTCTTTCATGCTTAGTACTCAGTACTGATTCCCGGCTCTTTCATGCTTTAAGTACTCAGTACTGATTCCCGGCTCTTTCATGCTTTAAGTACTCAGTACTGATTCCCGGCTCTTTCATGCTTTAAGTACTCAGTACTGATTCCCGGCTCTTTCATGCTTTAAGTACTCAGTACTGATTCCCGGCTCTTTCATGCTTAGTACTCAGTACTGATTCCCGGCTCTTTCATGCTTAGTACTCAGTACTGATTCCCGGCTCTTTCATGCTTTAAGTACTCAGTACTGATTCCCGGCTCTTTCATGCTTTAAGTACTCAGTACTGATTCCCGGCTCTTTCATGCTTTAAGTACTCAGTACTGATTCTTGGCTCTTTCATGCTTAGTACTCAGTACTGATTCTTGGCTCTTTCATGCTTTAAGTACTCAGTACTGATTCCTGGCTCTTTCATGCTTAGTACTCAGTACTGATTCCTGGCTCTTTCATGCTTAGTACTCAGTACTGATTCCGGGATCTTTCATGCTTTAAGTACTCAGTACTGATTCTTGGCTCTTTCATGCTTTAAGTACTCAGTACTGATTCTTGGCTCTTTCATGCTTAGTACTCAGTACTGATTCCTGGCTCTTTCATGCTTAGTACTCAGTACTGATTCCTGGCTCTTTCATGCTTAGTACTCAGTACTGATTCCTGGCTCTTTCATGCTTAGTACTCAGTACTGATTCCTGGCTCTTTCATGCTTAGTACTCAGTACTGATTCCCATCTCTTTCATGCTTAGTACTCAGTACTGATTCTCGGTTCTTTAATGCTTACTACTCAGTACTGATTCCTGATATTCTCATGGTTTTTCAGTGTGGTTCTTGAATGCTTACTACATGTTCTCAGTACTGATTCCTGATATTCTCATGGTTTTTCATTGTGGTTCTTTGATGCTTACTATTCAGTACTGATTCCCAATATTCTCATGGTTTTCCAATGTGTCTTTTTCATGCTTACTACTCATTACTGTTTCCCAGCTTACAACTCACTACTGATTCCCGGCTCTTTTATGCTTGCTACTCAGAACTGCTTCCCAAACAAAAAGTTATGCTTGTCCGAAAGTGCAAGTTTCTTAAATTGTACATGTTGAATATACATATATATTTATAGTAAATAATATAAACAAATATAATAGCTTAAAACATCTGCCAATAATACAGACACTCAATTAATCTGATTTAAATATTATTAATATGATTTAATATAATAAAACAGTAATAGAAAACTGAATTAGAATTGGAATACATTTTAAAGCAATAAATAGTTTTGTAAACATGATTTCTTTGCGTGTCCCTTAAGTCTGATATCTATAATTTGTGCATATTTTTTTTTAAATAGAAGTTATACTCTAAACAAATATCTACGAAACTCGATCATGATCCCTATAAAGTGAAGGTTTTTCCTTTACAATTTATCTCAAGGGAGATATAAATAATTGTTCTTGCTCGTTGATTTACACATATATTGCCTTTTTCTGGAACTCATTCTTAAAATTAACTCATATATTAACTAAGCGCATTATTGGGGAGCATTGATAAGTTTTACTTATATTCTTGTTTTTTGGCGAAGCTGTTTAACGTCACTTTTGACCTTAGATGAACTTCATTCATGATAGGTCCGAAATTAATCAACCGAATTGTACTTTGGCTAATAATACAAAAATCACCGTAAACATTGGTAGTCTGGCTCCCAGACTAAAAGATTGGATGCATACAGTATCATTTGAACTGAAATATGAATATATTGTAAATTACATGTTAATTACAATAAATTAATAACTGTCATGATACAATACATCCTCTTAACATTACATCGAAACGTTTCTCATTAGTTTACGAAGCAGTATAGCATTAATCACATGTCTGTACAATTAAACGAATCTATTGTTTACATGCCGTAGCGGCCACACTAAACACTACAAAAACAGGCTAGATTGCACTTTACCGGTACGCAGTTGTTTACCACTATTGACAAAGCGGAGGTTTGGGGGCGGACTAAGGAAATATATTGGTGTTGGAAATATATCTGTCTATGATTTATTGCAATCCATATTTGCGTTTATTAGTGTAAATATGTTTTTTTGTACTTTGTTTTGTTCATTTTTAGCTCCACTGGCCAAAGGCCAGCGGGGCTTATGTCATGGTCCTGTGTCCGTCGTGTGTGCGTGCGTGCGTTAACTTTTTCTTAAAACATCTTCTTCTCCTAAAGTACTGGTCCAATTTTGATGAAATTTCTCAGGAATGTTCCTGTGGTGAACCTCTTTCAAATTTGTTCAAATGATGCCCCTGGGGTCAAATTTGACTGCCCCTGGGGGTCAAAAAATTGAAAATTTGCTTATATAAGGCATATTTTGTGCAAACTTTATCAATCTTCTTGTCAAGAACCATTAGGCCTAGGGCTACCAAACTTGGTATGTAGTGACATTTTAAAGTCCGCTACCAAGTTTGTTCAAATTATGCCCCTGGGGTCAAATTTGACCCTGCCCCGGGGGGGTCAAAAAATTGAAAATTTGCTTATATAAGGCCTATTTTGTGCAAACTTGATAAATCTTCTTGTCCATAACCGTATGGCGTAGGGCTACCAAATTTGGTATGTAGTGACATCTTATAGTCCTCTACCAAGTTTGTTCAAATTATGCCCCTGGGGTCAAATTTGACCCTGCCCCGGGGGGTTAAAAAATTGAAAATTTGCTATATAAGGCCTATTTTGTGCAAACTTTAAAAATCTTCTTGTCCATAACCATTTGGCCTAGGGCTTTCAAATTTGCTATGTAGTGACATCTTATAGTTTTCTACCAAGTTTGTTCAAACTATGCCCCTGGGGTCAAATTTGAACCTGCCCCGGGGGGTTAAAAAATTGAAAATTTGCTTTTATAAGGCCTATTTTGTGCAAACTTTAAAAATCGTCTTGTCAATAACCATTGGGCCTAGGGCTACCAAATTTTCTATGTAGTGACATCTTATAGTCCTCTACCAAGTTTTTTCAAATTATGCCTCTGGGGTCAAATTTGACCCTGCCCCGGGGGGTTAAAAAATAGAAAATTTGCTTATATAGGGCCTACTTTGTGCAAACTTTAAAAATCTTTTTAACCATAACCATTGGGCCTAGGGCTACCAAATTTGCTATGTAGTGACATCTTATAGTCTTCTACCAAGTTTGTTCAAATTATGCCCCTGGGGTCACATTTGACCCTGACCCAGGGGTCAAAAAATTGAACATTTGCTTATATAAGACCTATTTTGTGAAAACTTTGAAAATCTTCTTGTCCATAACCATTGGGCCAAGGGCTACCAAATTTGGTATGTAGTGACATCTTATTGTCCTCTACCAAGTTTGTTCAAATTAAGCCCCTGGCATCAAATTTGACCCTACCCTGGGGGGGGGGGGTAAAAAAATTGAAAATTTGCTTATATAAGGCCTATTTTGTGAAAACTTTAAAAATCTTCTTGTCCATAACCATTGGGCCAAGGGCTACCAAATTTTGTATGTAGTGACATCTAATTGACTCTACCAAGTTTGTTCAAATTATGCCCCTGGGGTCAAATTTAATCCCGCCCTGGGGGGGGTCAAAAAATCGAAAATTTGCTTATATAAGTCCTATTTTGTGCAATCTTTAAAAATCTTCTTGTCCATAACCGTATGGCATAGGGCTACCAAATTTGGTATGTAATGACATCTTATAGTCCTCACCAAGTTTGTTCAAATTAAGCCCCTGGGATCAAATTTGACCGTTCCCCAGGGGTCACAAAATTGAACATATGCTTATATTGGGCTCATTTTGTGCAAACTATAAAAATCTTTTTGTCCATAACCATTGGGCCTATTTCTATCAAATTTGGTAGGTAGTGACATCTAATAGTTCTCTACTTAGTTTTTTCAAATTATGCCCCTGGGAACAAATTTGACCTTGCCCCAGGGGTCACAAAAATGAACATACATGTAGGCTTAAATAAGGCCTATTTTGTGCAAACTTCAAACATCTTCTTGTTCTTAATTATAGAGCATAGGGCTACTAAATTTGGTATGTTGTGATATCTAATAGTTCTCTACCAAATTTGTTCAAATTTTTCCCCAGGGCTCAAATTTGACCCTGTCCCGGGAGGTCACAAAACTGAACATATGACGTTTACCAGGGGAGATTACTGCGGCCGTGTGGCTGTGACCAACAACAACAACAACATTTTGTAAACATGAGATAAAACCCTGTCATTTAGTGCCATTTTAGATCAGATGGTGACTGCTTACAAAGGAATTGAAGTAAAAACATGTTTTCTGAATGTTTTTCTTATAAACTGAAAAAAGTCGGGATTTATTTAAATATGTCGAAAGTGACCATATATCCGGATAAAAAAAATTCGGATGACATGTTTATTTAATGTCTTTTTTGTTGTGTTTAAACCAGTTTAATAATATCTTATTGATTTTAAAACACAACTTCCATGAACATAATTATTTCCATAAAAGTCAATATATGATTCTGCATTGTAAACTCAAACTTTGTATCCAAGAGAAGGTGTTGGAATTAATGAAGTGCAATGTTCTTAACTGTCTATATGCTGCTTTTTAATAACGAATGATTCATTGTTCCATTTGTGAATTGTGACTCATGAATTGTGGTGATATGATTGTCAATTGCTCAACGATCTATATAAATTTCTGATCATTTTATAATTTTCTTAATATAAGTTATGAATTGATCTTAGAAGTCATATGTATTACTTAATTAAATACATTTATAAATATAAGAAATAATCTTTAGATTTTCATAATATTCTCAGGCCTGTTGGTCTAAGGGATGTGTGGGTTGTTAATTATATGTATGCCCCTCTTCGAAGAAGAGGGTGTTTATTGTTTTGCACATGTCGGTCCGTCCGTCATCCGTATGTCCGTCCACCAGATGGTTTCTGCATGATAACTCAAGAACGCTTAGGCCTAGAATTATGACACTTCAAAGGTACATTGATCATGACTCAGGCAGATGACACCTGCTGATTTTGAAGTCACTAGGTCAAAGGTCAAGGTCACGGTGACCCGAAATAGTAAAATGGTTTCCGGATGATAACTCAAGAACGCTTATGCCTATGATCATGAAATTTGATAGGTACATTGATCATGACTCGCAGATGAACCCTATTGATTTTCAGGTCACTAGGTCAAAGGTCAAGGTCACGGTGACCGGAAATAGTAAAATGGTTTCCGGATGATAACTCAAGAACGTTTTATGCCTAGGATCATGAAACTTCATAGTTGCATTGATCATGATTCACAGATGACCCCTATTGATTCTCAGGTGAAAGGTCAAGGTCACTGTGACCCGAAATAGTAAAATGTTTTCTGGATGATAACTCAAGAACGCTTATTCCTAGGATCATGAAACTTCATAGGTACATGGATCATGACTCGCAGATTACCCCTATTGATTTTCAGGTCACTAGGTCAAAGGTCACGGTGACTCAACTTAGAAAATGGTTTCCTTATTATAAATCAAGAACACTTACGCCTAGGATCATGAAACTTCATAGGTACATTTATCATGACTCGCAGATGACCCCTATTGACTTTCAGGTCACTAGGTCAAAGGTCAAGGTCACGGTGACTTCACACACAAAAATGGTTTCCGGATGATAACTAAAGAAAGCTTACGCCTAGGATCATGAAACTTCATAGGTACATTAATCATGACTCACAGATGGACCCCTATTGATTTTCAGGTCACTAGGTCAAAGGTCAAGGTCACAGTGCCAAAATATGTATTCACTCAATGGCTGCCAGTACAACTGACAGCCCATGTTTTACAAACAGCCCTTGTTTGAGATGATTCTTTACAAAGAAAGATGCTACTATTGTATTTGTTATAAATGTGTGAAAGGCTCTAAGAAGGAACCAGAGATTATTAACCCTTTACCAAACACCAACAGGATTTTACGGGTTTATAGCTGACGACTTTATAAAAAATTATGAGAAATTGCTCAAGATGAGCAATTTCTCCTTTTATCACAATTATTTCTACCCTACCTGATTATTTCCTTAATATTCCATTACAATTTAATTGTCGTCTGCAACCTTTTTATGTCCCCCACTATAGTAGTGGGGGATATATTGTTTTTGCCCTGTCTGTTGGTCTGTTGGTGTGTTGGTCTGTTGGTCTGTCTCTTGGTCTGTTTGCGCCAACTTTAACATTTTGCAATAACTTTTGCTATATTGAAGATAGCAACTTCATATTTGGCATGCATGTGTATCTCATGAAGCTGCACATTTTGAGTGGTGAAAGGTCAAGGTCATCCTTCAAGGTCAGAGGTCAAATATATGTGGCCAAAATCGCTCATTTTATGAATACTTTTGCAATATTGAAGATAGCAACTTTATATTTGGCATGCATGTGTATCTCATGGAGCTGCACATTTTGAGTGGTGAAAGGTCAAGGTTAAGGTCAACCTACAAGGTCAGAGGTCAAATATATGTGGCCCAAATCGCTTATTTTATAAATACTTTTGCAATATTGAAGATAGCAACTTGATATTTAGCATGCATGTGCATCTCATGGAGCTGCACATTTTTAGTGGTGAAAGGTCAAGGTCATTCTTCAAGGTCAAAGGTCAAATATATGTGGCCCAAATCGCTTATTTTATGAATACTTTTGCAATATTGAAGATAGCAACTTGATATTTGGCATGCATGTGTATCTCATGGAGCTGCACATTTTGAGTGGTGAAAGGTCAAGGTCATCCTTCACAAGGTCAAGGTCATCCTACAAGGTCAAACACCATATAGGGGGACATTGTGTTTCACAAACACATCTTGTTCAAATTGGGAAAGTCCAAAATGTGTCGTTTGGTAAAGGGTTAAGGCATTTTGATTCCTACGGGTCTTGTGAATCTGTTTCAAATCAAATGCGTATATTTGATCTTCAGCATCTAAAAATATGTGAAATAGAAAGAACGACAATTTCTTTTGGAGAGATAAATTTACCTACGTTATAAGCAATGGGACTGTGCTTCAAAGGAACAATTCCCGGGCTTTTTAGTCTGTTTAGTTAACACGGTAGTAGCTTTTTTCATATATAAAAATGCTCACCCTTCCAACTTTAAGCGCCTAATGGGACGAGGGATAGACAGAGAAAGTCACATGCTTGAGTACATTTCACCCCATGCGCATTGCGCGTTTTTTCGCATAAAAAAACAGTGGAGCGATACAGGGCCATCATGGCCCTCTTGTTTCTATAAAGTTCTGTTTTTCTGCAAAAACTTCATATCACTATGATGCTTCCAATATTGACTCTTTTATGTTTACCTTCTACTAGCATCTGTACACATTATAACACATTATCTTTTATTTCATTCCAACATTATGTTCATAGTTTTTCAGTGGCGAATGTTTTCTTTTTCTATCGAAACTAATGTATTACTCGTTCAATTATGAAAAACTAGTTATTACAATACTAATTGACAATAAAACATGCAATTTCACCTTTTCTTGTTCTTCATTTTTATGTGTTAATACATTAAAATATATTATCTTATTATCACTCACTACCTTCATTAAAATACATGGTCGCTTCATTCCATCTCCTTTCACTGGTCACAAACATTACAACATCAACTCCGTATATCTTTTTAAAGATATTTCTTGTTTCTTATATAATAAGGACTGTAAGCAACACTTAATAAAGAGTATTGTAGAATCAATTTAATGAATCTCTTTTGTTAAATAGTATAATTGTTGTGTTTTTACTTTCACATTCCACATTTGCATTAATATAAAGGCAGTGATCCCGTGTTTATCCGGATCTTGATAGTCCGGCCATCTCGCGATCTGGACGAAAGTCAAGAGGAACGGATTTATTATGCAGTATTTTGCCCCGTTTAGACCGGCATCTCGTGTTCCGAATCCGGACGTAGATTTCGTGCCACAGATCTGTGTATTTAGCTCTAATTAAGTTTCGTTAATAGGGATGCTTCCCAACATGGGGGCTTAATCGCCCACCCGCCGTATAAACAAAAGCACAATCACCGAGGCGTGAAGTATTGTCGTTTTAGGCTAAATGGCCATCCCATCGTTTATACACAAGCGCGCTCACAGAGGCGTGAAATATTATTGTGATTAGGCGCTTAAGCTAATAGGCGTGACTAAACATGATTCGACTCCGACTTAAAACTTAGATTGATGTTGGCATTACACAATGCATCTTAAAAGATGCAATGATATTCTTAAATGTCTTTAATGAGCTGAACACGCGACCAATTAAGACCCTGATTACAATCGGACCGTCATCGTTCGTGAAAAGTTGTGCTAGGATTATTTAAGCAATCCATTTAAAACGCATCGAACGCGCCGCTATTTTAATCATTTCAACATTCTGTTGTATGAGCAAATTATAAATAAGGATATTCAAACAGTATCGCAGTTTTATATTTTATTGTCATTTGCCTTCAACACCCTTGATGTGTGTACATGTACATGTTCTTAATTTCGGTTACACGTTTTTGTATTTACATTGTTTAACAAACATTTTATTATACCCCCATTACCATTGGTAATGGGGGCTATATAGGAGTCACTTTGTTGGTCTGTCCGTCCGTCGGTCGGTCTGTCGGTCTGTCCCGAAATTTCATCCGATCCTCGCCAAACTTGGTCAGAAGCTGTATCTAGATGATGTCTAGTTCAAGCTTGAATATGGGTCATGCAAGGTAATAAACTAGGTCACGGGGACACTAAGTATGTTTTAAACTGAAAGTTTGTCCGGACCATAACTATGTTATTTATTGTTAGATTTTAAAATGACTTGGTACATTGTTCACTATCATGGGACAGTGTGTTGTGTGAAAAAAGTATGTCGATATCTCAAAGGTCAAGGTCACACTTGGAGTTCAAAGGTCAAATGCTTGCCCAGGCCATAACTCTAATGTCATTCATTGTGAGATTTTAAAATCATTTGACACATTTGTTCACCATCATTGGACGGTGTGTTGCGCAAAAGAATTATGTCGATATCTCCAAGGTGAAGGCCACACTTTGAGTTCAAAGGTAAAAAATGGTCATAAATGAGCTTGTCCAGGCCATAAGTATGTCGTTCATGGTGGGATTTTAAAATCAATTGGCACATTTGTTCACCATCATTGGACGGTGTGTTGCGCGAAATAAATTACGTTGATATCTCCAAGGTCAAGGTCACACTTTGAGTTCAAAGGTAACAAATGGCCATAAATGAGCTTGTCTGTGCCATAAGTATATAATGTCATTCATTGTGAGATTTTAAAATGACTGTGTACATTAATTTTGTTCACAGTCATTGGACTGTGTGTCATGTGAAAGAATTCAAGAGTTCAAAGGTCAAAATGGCTATAAATGATAATGGCATAATAATTCTTAAAAATCGACATAAATTAGATTCTCTTGTTTTGTGCAAAATAGTCTGTGTCAATGCGTCACGTGGGGTATACGTCACGTCTGTGACAAAGCTCTAGTTTTTAACTAAATAAATGTCTGCCTAACAAGAAAATATCATTTTTGATGCAAAATAAGTATGTAAATGTACATAAACATAAGGTTTATGTCATAAGGTAAATATTTAACTCTTGAAACGGCACTGGTTCGATTTGTTTATTCGGAAATTTCTACCAGAACGGACGTGTCTGGATAAACGCGGGGTCACTGTACTACATTATTAAGTGCGTGATGTTTTCTCAGACTTAACAACACCATTTCGAAGTTTAGAGCACAGACGATGTAAATGATATTTAACGTTTTAATTGAACAATTTGTATGGTCACATTAAATTCTTGTAATTTAATATTCGACCTCTAAATACTGCAGAAGGAAGTTTTTAATACCAAGTCATAAGCGCACACTTCAACCACTGCTTGAGAACAGTGAGTGTTCTTCTTAACAAGAAAGATTATAGACAGATGGTCTATTGATAAGAAAATGTAAGTGTTGTTTTGGTATGATAGAACTTTTCAGGGCTATATCTCAGATAGGCTAACAGATTTCAACATGAATCTTCATGGTTGTGTAGAAATTAATGGGAAGATGTGCAATGCACAAGAACCTTAACCCTGCACTTTTTAAAGGGTTTTTACCCTGTGTTGTTGTTACGTCCCTGGATCGAATGATCGAGGGTATATTGTTTTGGGCCTGGGTGTCTGTCATTCTGTCACTCTGTCATTATGTAACTCAGTCATTTTGTCACTCTTTCATTCTGTCCCAAAACTTTAACCTTGGTCATAACTTTTGCAATATTGAAGATAGCAACTTGATATTTGGCATGCATGTGTATCTCATGGAGCTGCACATTTTGAGTGGTGAAAGGTCAAGGTCAAGGTCATCCTTCAAGGTCAAAGGTAACATTTATGGGGATATGGTGTTTCACAAACACATTGCTTGTTATAAATATTTTCAAATTAAACTGCGATAGTTTTATTTAATAATTCACTTTTAATGTTACTCAGAATAAACTATTCCTATTTACTTAAATGAGCCATGCTCTGTGAAAAGGGTTTTAATGCGTGTGCGTAAAGTGTAACACAGATAAGCCTGTGAAACTTGTCATGTTATGGTATGTTTCATTTACAGAGAGTATCTTCTTTGCAAAAATCTAGTTTAGGCGGAAAGTGTTGTCCCTGAAAGGTGTTTTAATGCGTGTGCGTAAAGTGTAACCCTGATAAGCCTGTGCAGTCTGCACAGGCTAATCAGAGATGAAACGTTTCATTGTATGGTATGTGTCGTTCACAGAGAGTCTCTTCTAGTTTAGGCGGAAAGAGTCATCCCTGATTAGCCCGTGTTGACTACATTAAACCCGCTTTTCCCAGAGCACGGCTCATTTAAATTAATTGACAACAATCTGAGTTAAATATATTAATCAGTTAATTCCATTAAAAGCAATACTTGTTTCTGCAAATGCATACCTGTCTCACAGAATAGTCCCAGCCACCCATCCATACAAATACAGATCTTGCCGTGGAACCAGTACACTCTTCTCCATCCTGACATGGGCTATTGTAACATGGATCTTTAACTGAAAGAATTATATAGAAATAATCCCCTAAAATGTAGTGATCTGCAAACAAAAATGCCAATCAAAGAAACTGTTTATGCCCCGGATCGAATGATCAGGGTTATATTGTTTCTGTCTGTCTGTCATTGTATGTGTATGTCTGTCATTGTATGTGTCTGTCTGTCATTGTATGTGAATGTCTGTCATTGTATGTGTATGTCTGTCATTGTATGTGTGTGTCTGTGCCAAAACTTCAACCTTGGTCATAACTTTTGCAATATTGATGATAGCAACTTGATATTTGGCGTGCATGTGTATCTCATAGAGCTGCACATTTTGTGTGGTGAAAGGTCAAGGTCATCTTTAAGGCCAAATGTCAAATATATGGCTTCAAAGCGGCGCAGTAGGGGGCATTGTGTTCCACAAACACAGCTCTTGTTAAGGCTATATCTCATATAGGCTATAAGATTTGAATATGAAACGTTATGGGTGTGTAGATATCAATGAGGAGAATTGCAATTCATTAACACAATTACCCTACACTTATAACTACCTTTTAATTATTACCCTACACTTATTTATTATACTGTATATCAAGGATTTTCACAGACCCATGAACAAAGTTTATCAAATCAACAACTGTGGTTGTTTTGGAAAGATTCAATGTGTCAGTGTTTTTTTTTCATTCAAAATCGAGTCCTGTAATCTGACTCATTCAACATGGAAAAAAGTATAATCGAAGGTTTCCAAAAAAAATAAATTTATGTTTTATATTTCAATTAAACCAACATGCAGGTAAATATAATACTGGACACACTTGTATCTTCAATTTTGAAGCATTTTTTAGCAAAACAACATCAACACTATTTTCCCAATTTTAGTTTAAACGCCACAAATTTTCCCAATTCAAAGGGACCCGGCCCCATTCCCAAAACGATACCCACAAGATGCTAAGCAAAGTAATTTTAGTTGACTGAAATGTGTATTCAAGCCACATGCTTCATGGCTGTGCTGTGTTTCCCCCCCCCCCCCCCACCTTCATGCCAAGAAGTACTCGCATATCCCTGCATACTATTTTGTTAGCATCATATGTCAATATATGTAATATCACGATATAAGAAGTTAATGCCTCTTTTTCTTATTGAACTGGCTTACACATTCAGTTTGGTCCAATTATAGCAGCATTTTAGTTGCTATAAAAGGTACAGCATTCAGCTGCATATTGCAATATCGTACTAATGACTACAACTTTGAAACTTCGTAGGTAGAAGCACTTGCCTGCCCTTTGCACAATTATGTAGCCTGTACATACATGTAGATAATACAAAACAGAATAAATAAGGAACATTAGCACAATGTGTTTTAGTAATGTCAGCTTCTGACATAAGTTTGTGTATTATTCAATGTATATGTGTTTGATTATTTGTTAATCATGGTCAGAAAACTAAATTGTGTCCATGATTCATTATCTGACTTTAATATAAAGTATCAACTAAACATTTTTTAGTTTGTTGTTGACTATGAATCATGGACAGACAGAGACAAGATGCCTTCTGACCATGAATCATTGTCAGTAAGGGACAATACATCTGTATCATGATTAACAACAACATGAACCTGCTGAGAAACTTTTATTTTACTACATGTTAAATAATAAAAGCTAGCATCTTGTTTTTTCATCAAAATGTGGAATGTTTATCAAACGGACAGTGATTTATTAGATAGAAATTGCTGTTGACCTCCAATCATGGTCAAACAAAGACTATAAACCATGATTAAAATATTACATTATTGCTTACAAAGTTAGAACCAGACACTAGTTATACAATTAATATCAATGTTTAAATACTTGAATTTGACAATTTTTATACGCCCGTATAAAATACGGGACGTATTATGTGAAACCCCTTGGCGGGCGGGCGGGCGGGCGGCGGGCGGAAGGCATCACTTTGTCCGGACTCTAATTCAAATTGTATTCATCCGATCTTCACCAAACTTGGTCAGCAGTTGCATCTAGTTTATATCTAGGCCAAGTTCGAATATGGGTCATGCCGGGTCAAAAACTAGGTCATAGGGTCAATAAGTGCATTTTCAAAGGGGCCACTTTGTCCGGACTCTATTTCAAATTGTATTCATCCGATCTTCACCAAACTTGGTCAGCAGTTGCATCTAGTTGATATATAGGCCAAGTTCGAATATGGGTCATGCCGGGTCAAAAACTAGGTCATAGGGTCAATTAGTGCATTTTCAACGGCGCCACTTTGTCCGGACTCTAATTCAAATTGTTTTCATCCGATCTTCACCAAACTTGGTCAGTAGTTGCATCTAGTTGATATCTAGGTCAAGTCCGAATATGGGTCATGCTGGGTCAAAAACTAGGTCAAAGGGTCAATTAGTGCATTTTACTTTGTCCGGACTCTAATTCAAATTGTATAAATCTTATCTTCACCAAACTTGGTCAGTAGTTGCATCTAGTTGATATCTAGGCCAAGTTCGAATATGGGTCATGCCAGGTAAAAAACTAGGTCATAGGGTCAATTAGTCCATTTTCAACAGCGCCACTTTGTCCGGACTCTTATTCAAATTGTATTCATCCGATCTTTACCAAACTTGGTCAGTAGTTGCATCTAGTTGATATCTAGGTCAAGTTCGAATATGGGTCATGTCGGGTCAAGAACTAGGTCATAGGGTCAATTAGTGCATTTTCAACGGCGCCACTTTGTCCGGACTCTAATTCAAATTGTATTCATCCGAAACTTTTAAACAACTTTTTATCCTGCGTCAAAGTGGTATGGGGGTATAAGTCACATTCAGTGACAAAGCTCTAGTTTAACCTTCTAGAGGCCACATTTATTGTCCAATCTTCATGAAACTTGGTCACAACATGTGTCCAAATGATATCTTGGACAAATTCAAAAATGGTTCAAAAACATTTTTGATACAGATACGACTGCAAAAAGTAGTCCTGTTTCATTCATTACATGTAACTATTTTGGAATCAGGTAAATGGATATAAAACAATTCATTTTTAACCAGGTTTTCTGAAGGAAAAAACTGGTTATTAGATTGGTGAATGTCTGTAGGCGGGTGGGCGGTCTGGCTGGCGGGCTGAACAAGCTTGTCCAGGCCCTAATGTTGTTGTTCATTGTGAGATTTTAAAATCATTTGGCACATCCGTTCACCATCATTAGACGGTGTGTCGCGCGAAAGAATTACGTCGATATCTCCAAGGGCAAGGTCACACTTTGAGTTAAAAGGTAAAAATTGGCCATAAATGAGCTTGTCAGGGCCATAACTATGTCATTCATTGTGAGACTTTAAAATCATTTGGCACATTTGTTCACCATCATTGGACGGTGTGTCGTACAAAAGAATTACGTCTTATATCTACAAGGTCAAGGTCACCACGACTGAAAATAGATTTTTTTGGAAACAAGGGGGTTAACTTTGAACAATCAGTTCAGTTTGAGTTGTCTCCCTTTATTAGACTTTTTATACGCCTGTTTTTTAAAACGGGACGTATTATAGTTTCACCCTGGGCGGGTGGGCGGCTTCCACAGCAGTGTCTGGTCTCTAATTCCAATAGTTTTCATCCGATCTTCACCAAACTTGGTCAAAAGTTGTGTCTAGATAATATCTAGGTCTAGTTCGAATATGGGTCATGCCGGGTCAAAAACTAGTTCACGGGGTTACTTAGTGCATTTCAAGGATTAAGCATGGTGTCCGCTCTCTAATTGAAGTAGTTTTCACCCGATCTTCACCAAATTTGGTCAGAAGTTGTGTCTAGATGATATGTAGGTCAAGTTCAAATATGGGTCATGCCGGGTCAAAAACTAGGTCACAAGGTTACTTAGTGCATTTCAAGCATTTAGCATGGTGTCCGCTCTCTAATTGAAGTAGTTTGCATCTGATCATCACCTAATTTGGTCAGAAGTTGAGTCTAGATGATATGTAGATCAAATTCGAATATGGGTCATGCCGGGTCAAAAACGAGGTCACGATCGGACACATAATGAATTTCAAGCATTTAGCATGGTGCCCGCTCTCTAATTGAAGTAGTTTTCATTTGATCTTCACCAAATTTAGTCAGATGTTACATCTTAATGATATCTAGGTCAAGTTCAAATATGGGTCATGCCGGGTCAATAACTAGGTCTCGAGGGCACTTAGTGCATTTCAAGCATTAAGCATGGTGTCCAAAACCTCCGAACGGGCGTATCTTGTGACAGTTTGGCACTCTTGTTTAAACTAACAATATTTCATGGTTCTGAAAACATGTTCTTTTTAACACAGTCAGACCAATGTCCAATGATTGCTGATCATACATGTACCATAAATTTGCAGCCATAAGTCGACCTAAAAACGCTGCCAAAATTGACTTTAAAAGTCAACTCGACTTATGGATGAGGTACTAAATAAAAAAATAAAAAAACATATTTCTGTACCGTTTTTTTAAAAGTAATAAATCTCTGAAGCGGAGGAATGATGACTGTTTACGGGAAGGCCGACTCGTCTTTTACTTATATGTCCGCCGATAACAAAATATTCATGTTTACATTGGTTTTTAATTCATTAATCTTCGTAATAAGTCCAAATAAAAACATGTAAAAATAACTTCGAAAATATTAAACATTTGTGACATACGGTAAAGTGGTGAAAATTATACATAGCAATTTGTCTATTGATACATCGCCCGCTGTCTGCTAAGAACAATAGTAAATCGACTGCTGACACTTGTACCCATTTAAAGTTAATCCGTGTAAATACAAACTGTCAACAGTTGCAGGTGTCTTTATGCCACCAATTATCGCTTCTCGGCCTTTGACTAAGATCAAAGTGTAAAGTATAGTGTTGGCATCCTTTCGATCATTTGTCTATATTGCGTCACGCCTAAAATAGTTATCCGTTAATGATATGCACAACGGTTCTGCTACAAACTACTTCTGACCAATCAAAAATAATTACTTGATCGTTGGATACGCCTTTAACCAATCGCTATTGTTCAACTTCACATGGTATATTTTTTGATTGGATGAAGGTGTGGTTTCGTTGATTTATTCACAACTGTCCCACAATTTATGCATAATCGTTTCGTAAATAAATAGATCTTATCTGATTAAAGATTTCATTCATTGAATGATTATAATAATATAACGCACTCACCCTGAATTATTAAAAAGTGTAATTGGACATATCAAAAACACAATTACTTTGGATCATCTGCTTAGTATTATCAGATAAGACGTTTTTCCAGAATGCAAAAAATATTCCTCGGGTATCTCGTGATTTACGAATATGTATATAACAGTCGAATAGCGAGCGATGCGAGTGTTGGTAAATTCACGTGTTTCACACATAATGGCGAAAGCGTTGTTGATTATTTGAGAGCAAGTTACAATTATTTTTACCATATAATGAATTTCTGCGTTCAAGATTTTACCGATTTTTCACATCAATAGCACTAACATTTGAATACAAAAATATCTGCTCATAATATAAACACTGAAAGTTATTACGTTAAATGGGATACTAATTTTGATTTGTGAAATATATATTAAGTTCGAAATAATCAATGATTTGTTATTATGATTTTGAACAATAAAATATATTTTTCGTTATAATAAATCATTGAAACGTTGAATGTTTCATTTTAAATATATTCTTATTATTAATATCCCAAAAAATGTCAACTGCCGGTACAGAAGCCCTCAGAACCATGACTAAAATGTCACTTAAACATGTCCGAGATAAAGGAAATTTACCCCCCGACTTATGGCAGAGTTAAGGCAAAAAACCAAGTTTTTCTAGCCACATTATACCCCTCGACTTATGGCCGAGGTAGACTTATGGCCGCGAATGTACGGTAGTCTGATCAACCAAAGCCAATGGCACAATCAACCATGGTTAAACATGGTCAAACATGATTCAAGGTTTACATTTCAGCAATTAGCTTATTAAAAAGTAATTTATACATTTTTAAGTTTGATATGTACTGTAGACTTCATATTTGCATATACTACCGGAATAACTGATTATAAAATGGAATACTCTGTCACATAATAATATCAATTCACAAGCTATGGCTTCATTGGATTCTGATGTATATTTAAAATCAAGTTAAAATAATACTGATTTATTGGTATTACTGCCATATAGGATTACATAGAGAGGCTGAATGTGTAACTGTCTTTTCCTTTGCTAATGCACACTTTGGAGAATACGAGTTACCCTTTAATTTAACATCGATAATTGCACTGCATTCCGGAGGATTCCAGAGATAGCCGATGTACTATCACAGTTGATATCGGAGGTCTGATTTTGATGTTTAAAGTGATCACCCATCAATAGTAATTTTTGCTAGAATTTGGGGGATTCAATACTGGTTCCTTGTTTTGTAACGTGAAATATTATATAATGGCTGTGTATGCAGAAACGAAGACTGATTCTGAATCAGAGACAAAATAGCATTCGACTTAAGAAGTACTATAGATCCACAAAGATATTAACAGCTAGTTATGGCTAAATTCAGTAGCAGCATAGCAAAACGCACATAATAAAACAAAGATCATCTTTAACAATAGCATTAATACAAATTTAAAACTTTTAACTGCAGTTGTTAATAACACACACAAAGTAAAAATATATAAATTATGAAGTGATTATAACTTACCAATATGCCGCAAAGAAGATGGAATGTTTGCACATCAAATGTAACTAGGACAAATGAAACTGACATGTATCAAAAGCATAACAGTATGCCAGTAGTTAAAATAAGAATATCATTCAACAGCATGCATTTAGTGGCGAATATTCCCTTCCATATATATCACTGTACATCATTGTGGTAACTGTAAGTTTTAAATAATGTTCAGGGCCGTCGTGGCACGTTGGCCGGTGAGGCTATATCCTGACCACTTTTTGACCAAAAAAAAGAGAAAAGAAGGCTGAGCTAGGAGATAAATTGCTTAATCTTCTCTGGATCAGACATATTTTATCATGCCTCCTTATTTAAAAAAAACACCGATTTTTAAAACAAAACTGATGCAAAGGTGATAAAATCCTGGTAGTTCTATCCGTTTTCTAACTTTGTTGTTTTCTGATGGTACAAACGATGGTACAGGAAAAGGAAATACATCAAAGTAAGTAAAATGATTACATTCGCTATATTGCAATAATAAAAATACACGAAAAATGCTATATACCCTTCGTTCACATATTGAAGGAAATGAATAGTCCAAGAAACCCATACTTAAAGCTGAACATAAGAAATGCAATATTGTACCGTAACTAGGACGGCAATTCTTGTGCAGATGTTGATTTCTGCCTGACGTTCAATTGAAGGTACGAGACAGATGTTGTATCAGAATCATTTGACCCTGTTTTTTCAAATCAAAAAAAGGAAAGAAAAGAAAAAAGGGCGATATCATGGTGTCCCTCTGCTCAAAATATAAAACTACGGAAGCCAATTCGGGACATTCCTATCTTTTTATAAATCAAATCTGCTCATGTCTACTTAGAATTAATCTTATATTATACTGCAAATAATGAATCCCAACATTGGCAGTTATTACCACAGAAGGTGCACACCTAAGAAGGCCATATTGTATATAATAATTATATGTACACGAATCTTACTGACAATGCCAGCTACAAATGCCACAAGCAAGAGGACGTTCTCTGCGCTTCGGCGAATTAGGACATATCTTATTAAGCACAATGTCTCAAACTAGACCCAACAACCTTATGACTGCACGTTCATAAGCAAAGAACGGACACTCTTGACTTAGCTAAAATTGCAGAGGAGTTCGTTGCTCGAGAATAACTTTTAACGGTGTTACAGCACTGCAACTTAGCAAACTAACAAACTGTTTTCAAACTATTTTCCATAGTTTATCGCATTTGCAAATAATATTGAGCCTGGTGCGTCGCCGTGTAACTTACCGTACATCTTCGCTTATAAGACGGGTTTTTTTTCCTGAAATTTTAAGGGATAAAGTGGGGAGGTCGTCTTATAAGAGCGTCCTTTAGAAAAAAACTGATTTTTTTTTACCGATTTTTGCGACTTGATAACCGTATTTCTGGTGACGATAAGAAACTACTTTCATTTTGACAGCAGATACGCCGCTTAAATCATTATGTTTTAATCTATCTGTTTGGAATACTCGCGAGTTTATTATCGAATACAAATTAAAAATATAGATTTCTTTAAACATATGTGTATAAATAAGTAAAAACTTCTATCAGTGTTCTATTATTTTTTCTATTTGTAGCAATGTACTGCGGATTGTGTTTACTGTGGCGGTGAAGAATAAGCGTTAGGTCGCTTATGTCATTAATTTGATTAGTTTGGAAGCGTTTGTTGTAAAAATCCAAAATAAACTTTTATTTATTTAAATGTATCACTTTCATTTCTATGTTTTGCATATGTTGTTCTATTTTCAGGGAATGCAGGGTAACCGAACGTCATTCTTCAAAATTTGTACCTGTTATTTTTAAAAAATAAAGCACCTATTTGTTTCAGTGTTTACAGAAAACAGGGCATCTAATTACCAGTATACCATAATAATTTCACCACCGTAATAATTGTGGCAAACAAACACTTGTCAAATTCTCGTAAAACTCCAATTGTTGTGCAAACACTATTGTGAAAAAAAGATGACAGTTTGTTTATTGCCGACTGACTATCAACATGTGTACTCGTTATCTAGCCGTTAATTCGCGATTTTATTGATACATCGTACAGATAGTACTGACCCCTTACTGGCTTACACATGGCTTGGTGCTGTAAATAGCCTACGACTAACTGACAGACGATACTTGTGTTTATTAAGCGGTTAATTGGGGGATAAATTGACGCAGATGGCATTATACCTCCAACACTAATTAACATAAAGTGACTAACCTTGTATTTGATAGGTCAATATGATGCATACATTAATTGTTTAGTAATTTGATTGGTTGCAAACTTACAGAACGCAATCATACAATCTGAGGTATATAACGCACCGATTTTCATAATCATAATTTCCAAACTATTATATTGCACTCGATTGATCTTTACGATAAAAGATGTCCATGAAGAGAAAGAGAGCGTATTTAATACGGTAACAAATTATAATAAAATAGAATCATTAAACAAATGAAGAATTTAATTATTTGTCATACGACAATTAATGAAGATCCCATTGCATTCAATGTATTTATAGCATGGATAAAATTGAAAATCTTATTGCGCGCAAAATTATAGGAAAACAAATGACAGATGCATTGTCAGCGTGCGACACTGAATAATACAATGATTATATTGTAAGTATAAATAAATAAGTGTTATATATAGCCATATACGTCGAGTACCGGTTCCTGAAAAACAAAAATAAACAAGGGACAAAATTGTCACAAAACCAGGTTTTCATTGTGAAAAAAAATCTGATAAAGGGAGAAAACTCAAACTGAACTTTTGAAATGAACAAACAAAATTAACCCCCTTTGTAAGTTTGTTTTTAAAAAAAATCTATTTTTAGTCGTGGCGACCTTGACATTAGAGATATTGACGTGATTCTTTCGTGCGACACACCGTCCCATGATGGTGAACAAATGTGCCAAATGATTTATAATCTCACAATGAATGACATAGTTATGGCCAGGACAAGCTCATTTTTGACCTTTGAACTCAAAGTGTGACCTTGACCTTGGAGATATCGACGTAATTATTTCGCGCGACACGCCGTCCAATGATGGTGAACAAATGTGCCAAATGATTTTAAAATCTGACAATGAACGACATAGTTATGGCCCGGACAAGCTTGTTCCGCCCGCCCGCCCGCATTCGGCAATCTAATAACCAGTTTTTTCCTTCGGAAAACCTGGTTAAAAATATTCATATACATATAAACTCGGCATTAAAATAGGACGACGTGAATCAGGGAACGAATCCGATAACGAGCTTACTTGGTGTATTGTACTTATTAATAAAATGGCTGACCGTCAAATTTTGACTCTTGAAATTTTACCGATTTTCGTCCTTAAAAAATTGCCCCGTCTTATTAGCGAGGCCAAGCAAAATACAGCTAGTCTGGGACCTAAAGTTGGGGTCTCGTCTTATAGTCAAACCGTCTTATAAGGGAAGATGTACGGTAGTAATATTGTGCACTTTATCCTCGAAACCTCCCAGATGTCACAATTCAGCTTTTTTGGTTCAAAAATGTTTCCAGGGGCGGGGGGGGGGGGGGCTGGGGGGTCATGCCCCCCCCCCCCCTTCTCTAGTAACTTCGGCGCTCGCAGGCCTAAGGCACTTAGAGCCTGACCACTTTCAAAAGTTCGACGACGGCCCTGATGTTTGAGGAAAAGGATCTGATGTATTATAATAAAATGGTTTATGTAAGAACCTACTTTATTATAATTATAATTACATGTTCATAACATGTCATTTATTAGATCAATTAAAAGTCTGGTGTGTTAAATAATCTGGTTTAAAGTGTTTATCTACAAAGCCTTGTTTTGTGCAGTTTAAAATAATTAATACACTCATAACCCAATAGTCAGGTGACAGTGTACATAGTGACACTGTTTACTCCTATCATACAAACGCCATTTGACGGTTAACTTGGTTGCTGTTCAGTTTGAAATTTCGTATTACTTGCCTGTTTATAATAACATTGTTTGTGTGTTTTCTGTGATATTCATTGTAGACATGCTTGTACATAATTATTACAATTGATTTAAGATTGTAAAATCCTGTTTGTTGAAAGGGAATTATCAAAATGGCGACATCTGCAATTTCAAGACATTCACACAAAAATGAAAAATTAACAATATTGTGCAATAGCCATAGTGAGTTGTGCTGCTCCAGATCTGTTGAGCTTAATCACAGGTACCTGATTTAATTAATTAATTTAATTTAGATGTTGTTAATCAGTATTTTGAATAATGGTATTGTATGATGAAATTACTATCGTCCATAGTTAGTCATTGAGATTATTGTTAGCAGTTGCTTTATTTTTATTTCCTAATCATTACATGCATGCTATTTGTTGGTCAGCTTTTAATTTACTTACTGTTTGAAAAAGATGTTTATTATATAATGCCATTTTTAAATTCAATTAAATAATAACTATACAGATGTAAATCAAATCTTCAATTACTTAATTCAAGAAAACCTAAATCATTGTCCCATTCTAATGTTATCCTTAACTATAAATTAACAAAATCAGTCAACTAATATCGACTTTGATTTATAACATTTTTGCAGATAGAACAAACTTACATACATTTACTTAATGACCTGTCCGCAACTTGGCTATCAGGCTACATCTTATATTAAACAATAAACCTTTTTATCAATGTATATATTTTATGTTCTCCAACCGGGTGGGAGCTTAATGTATCACTTTATTGATAATCAATATAAAGTTTGATTTCGAGTTTCGATGGAATTGAGTTAACTTGTGTGTAAATCAAGATTCTCTGCTTATTATATCTGTCATACTCCATGCTCGTCTGCCCATCCTTTTGTCTGTTTGACTCAGGTAACTAGTTTCTGGGTTAGACCTCAGAAAATAATGATCAGAATTGACAAAACAGTTGAAACCTTTTTAAAGGGTTGACAAGTTAACCTATTATCAAACAGTTAAAATATATCATAAAGGGACACGCACACAGATCCAAAAAAATCCGCTTTGATTAAATTTCATTGAGTTTTTGCCGTTTAGTTAACAATAAGTAGGACAATATTATATGAAATTGTTTGTGTTTGCACACAATTTCATGAACAACTGAACCTATGTTAATTAAATGGTCTAATGATTCTTCTGGACATTATTAATACTTTGTAAAAAGTAGATATCTGAAACATGTAAGCCAATATCATGTACTTTTTTTGTCAGGTATACAAGAGTTGTAAGCATTTTGTGAGGTTGTTCTTGTCTGTTGATCTGTCAGTGAGTATATACATGTTGACCAAATCGTCTCAGAAACCACAGGGTCCTAGATTGTTACTTATTTTCCATGTAATACTTAAAGTGGTTCTCTGCTCAGTTTGTTTCAAATCATGTTGATGGGGTCAAAACTTTCCACCCCAAGTGATCAGACGTATAAACACCTTTAGTGTTAACTAAATACACCTTTTTGTGTATGACAAAGTATGGTAGCCCTCTTCAAAGTTTGCTCAAATCATGTGTCTGGGGTCAAAACTTACCAAGCCTATGGGTCAAATGATTTATTTAGACTGATGTAGTAAATAACATTAAAAATTGTATTCTCTGAAACCACAAGGGTCTGGGGTTTAATGTTTGGTGTTTAACATCGGAGGGGACTTAATTATGGTGTGCCCTCTGTGTGTCCGTGAGTCTGTGAGTCCATCAGTCTGTCACACTTGCCTGTCTGTCTGTCTGTCTGTCTGTCTTGTCAGTCTTGTCAATCAGTCAGTCAGTCTTGTCAGTCAGTCAGTCATGTCAGTCAGTCAGTCTTGTCAGTCAGTCTTGTCAGTCAGTCAGTCAGTCTTGTCAGTCAGTCAGTCTTGTCAGTCAGTCAGTCCAGTCAGTCAGTCAGTCTTGTCAGTCAGTCAGTCTTGTCAGTCAGTCAGTCTTGTCAGTCAGTCAGTCAGTCTTGTCAGTCAGTCTTGTCAGTCAGTCAGTCTTGTCAGTCAGTCTTGTCAGTCAGACTGTCCTTCGAAGAAGAGGGGGTATATTGCTTTGCTCATGTCGGTCTGTCCGTCGGTTGATCTGTCGGTCCGTCCACCAGGTGGTTGTCAGACGATAACTCAAGAACGCTTGGGCCTAGGATCATGAAACTTCATAGGTACATTGATCATGACTCGCAGATGACCCCTATTGATTTTGAGGTCACTAGGTCAAAGGTCAAGGTCACGGTGACCAGAAATAGTAAAATGGTTTTTGGATGATATCTCAAGAACGCTTATGCCTAGTATCATGAAACTTGATAGGTAGATTGATCATGACTAGCAGATGACCCCTATTGATTTTGAGGTCACTAGGTCAAAGGTCAAGGTCACGGTGACCAGAAATAGTAAAATGGTTTCCGGATGATAACTCAAGAACGCTTATGCCTAGGATCATGAAACTTGATAGGTACATTGATCACGACTCGCAGATGACCCCTATTGATTTTGAGGTCACTAGATCAAAGATCAAGGTCACTGTGACCCAAAATAGTAAAATGGTTTCCGGATGATAACTCAAGAACGCTTATGCCTAGGATCATGAAACTTGATAGGTACATTGATCACGACTGGCAGATGACCCCTATTGATTTTCAGGTCACTAGGTCAAAGGTCAAGGTCACAGTGACCGGAAATAGTAAAATGGTTTCCTGATGATAACTCAAGAAAGCTTATGGCTAGGATCATGAAACTTCATAGGTACATTGATCATGACTTGCAGATGACCCCTATTGATTTTCAGGTCACTAGGTCAAAGGTCAAGGTCACAGTGACAAAAAACATATTTACAAAAAAAATGGCTGTCACAACAACTGAGAGCCCATATGGGGGGCATGCATGTTTTACAAACAGCCCTTGTTTAATATTGAAGATAGCAAGTTGATATTTGGCATGCATTTGTATATCATGGAGCTACATGTTTTGAGTGGTGAAAGGTCAAGGTCTTCCTTCAAGGTCAAATGTCAAATTTATGGCTTGAAAGAGACGCATTAGGGGGCATTGTGTTTCTGACAAACACATCTCTTGTTTCATGAAACTTTTAACATGGACAAATGCAATATGGAGATTATGCACGTCATTTCATTTTGTTCCAATATGTACGTCAAGAATTCTGGTTGCTATTGCAACAAATACACTAGAAATATTGCTGAAAATAGAAATATTTCTGAAAATGGTGGATCCTGCAATAGCTTTAAAGTTCTTCATATTTTTTCATGAAAAAAGAAACATAGATAAATGGCAATATAGAAATTATGCACGTCATTTTATTTTCTTCCTGCGTCAAAAATTATGGTTGCTATGGCAACAAATATATAAAAAATCTGACAATGGTGGAAAATTTCTGACAATGCTGTGGCCAGTATGGGATACATATTGCTTGGCACAGTGCTCCAGCTAGGATTTGAAAAGGGCAGGGGGGCTTTTTTTGTCAAAAGGGCACTTTCGACGCGCAGTATATTGTCAAAAGGGCACTTTCGACGCGCAGTATTTTGTGAAAAGGGCACGTTCGAGCGCGCGGGTGTTTCTGGAATGCTTCCTATTGCATTTTAATTTATATATTATAAATAATTGTATTATTCCCATTATTATTACACCATTCAAATATAATGTCTACAATGAGGATTAAAATAATGACAATGAAATGAGAGATTTATGAATTATCATATGTAAAAAAAAAAAAAAATGTTTTTTTTTTTTTTTAGAGGGCGGGGGGGGCAGGGCGGGGGTTCAGGGGGGAAGGGCGGAGGTTCGGGAGGGCAGGGCGCGGCGCCCTTCGATTTAGGCCTAGCTGGAGCACTGTTGGCAGTAGTCTTGTTGAGTTTAATGTTTATAGTAAAAACATGTATTTGCTCTAATGCTCTTTCTGACCACATAAAGTGTTTGTCATGCAGAGTAAAATACCTAGATAAAAACTATTAAAGTTACTACATAGACAAAATCTACACATAACAGGTTAGTTTCTATATGTCTTTGGTGAGTGGCATTATACTAAGGGCCTTTAGCATCTTTTTGTGGGGTGGAGAAGCATTGATTATATCTGATTGCATATGAGATTATGGATAGTGTGGTTAAGATTGCAAATACTTAAAGTAGAAAACAATACAAACACATAGAATTATGCTTTAAGTATATGTACATGTATACCCATGTAATATAATTTGTCTTAAAACTGTATAAATGTTAAACAAATATGAAGATGTGCAAGTAAGGCTTAATATGTTCCTTAAGATTGAACCCTATTTCAACAATACTTTTGGTATTTACGCTTCTCACAATTAAACGACAATATTTTTTGCTAAAATGGCCATTGATCTGGTTATGAAGAAAATCTCTTAACCAAAATATTGAGATGCATAAGTTGACATTCTTGGCAATATGTTCATATGATTCCTCTTTTAATTAGCTATATTGTTTGAGTTACGCACGACACAATTTAAACATGTCATGTGTTTAATAAAAAAGGGGCGATAACTCTTTTTTTGTCGTACGGAAATGAACCAAAATATGGAGCAGCTTAACACGACAGTACAAATATATGTAAAAGTTTAGCCCTCTTGCACAAATACTGTTACAGTTACAGTTACACATGACACATATTTTAAAATGTCCTTTTTGTATTTAAAAAAGACATAAGGAAGAAAATGTAAACAAAATCATAACTTAAATAAAGAGGTGCACAAGTCCACTAATGCTGGTTATTATCCCCACGCATTAGAAGCATGGGGATTATGTGTTTATTTCCCTCGTCTGTCTGTCCTGGCCACTATCTCCTCCTACACAATATGCACTAGAACTTTGAAACTGAAACATATGGTAGCTACGAGCATATGACAGTGCACTATTTGGAATTTGTATTTGATCCCTGGGTCAAAAGTTATGGGGGTTGAGGTGGGGCTGGGTCAGAGATTTTCATTCATTTTACTAACAACATGCGGCATAACTTTTGACCCAGGGGCCAGATGAAAATTCCAAATAGTGCACTATCATACATGTACTCATACCTACCATGTGATTAAGTTCCAAGCTTCTAGTGCTAATAGTGTAGGAGGAGATAGTGGCCAATGGGGGTTAGGATGGGGCCGAGTCAGAGATTTTCACTAATTTTAGCTCGACTATTATATATAAAATATATATATTGGAGCTTTCCTACTCACCCCGGCATCGTCGTTTCCGTTCCGGTTAGCGTAAGCGTGCAAATGTTAAAGTTTGCTTACCGCCTCAAATATTCTCATTGTCCCTTGACATATTGCTTTTATATTTTGTAAACTTCTTTACCAACATGACCCCAACCTATAAACAAAAGCAGACAACTGTATCAAGCATTTGTAAGAATTATGGCCCTTTTTTGTCTAAGTAACTGAATATTTTATTAAATTTTGTGTTTAGATCCACTTGACTTATAAAGTATCAAAGCTATTGCTTTCAAACTTCAAATATTTTCTTACTATCATGAGGGTACTGTACCTGCCAAGTTCAATTTGACCTTGACCTTTGAATGACCATGACTCTCAAGGTCAAGAGTAAATTTTAGTTTAATTGCCATAACTTCTTTATTTATGATAAACTTGTATTAATACTTTGACAAAACAACACTTACCTGAATACCACAATGGATTCCACCCAAATAATACCCCACGCCCCAACCCAGAATCCCTGCCCCCCACCCCCAACCCCCCCCCCAAAAAAAAATTCTTTATTTTCGAAAGATCATCTAATAAATTACCACACCCCACATTATACCCCCTCTAAAATACAAATATTTATTGTCCCCTACTGGTTTCACCGGAGGGGACTTATGGTTTGCGCTCTGTGTGTCTGGCTGTGAATCTGTCTGTGCGTCTGTCTGTGAGTCTGTCACACTTTTCTGAATCCTGCAAAAACTTTAAAAGTTCTTAATATTTTTTCATGAAACTTGCAACATGGATAGATGGAAATATGGACATTATGCACGTCATTTCATTTTGTTCCTAAGTCAAAAATTGTGGTTGCTATGGCAACCAAATGAAATAACATTCTGAAAATGGTGGAATTCCTGACAATGGTGGAGCCAGTAGGGGACTAGATTGCTTGACAATTGCCTTGTTTACTTTATTTTTGAAGGACCGTCCAAACTTTCCACCCAAGCTATTACTATCAAATTTGAAATAAAATCTTATTACTTTGTTTTATGTCTTTACAAATGTTCAATACATTGCGGAATATATTACTTTGATCTTATTGAATTATTAGAACAATTACCCCATGATGGCTTACGTTATACTGTCAAGCACTCGAATAGTCGAGCGCGCTGTCCTCTGACAGCACTTGTTTAGGTTATTTTACATTAACTTTTTCATTTCTACACCAATTCACTTCTAATTGATACTGAACTTCTTTTATGGCAATACGTGCCGCGTTGGGATACCCGACGGCCTCTGCCGTGCCATTTTTAGTGTAAAGTGTCTGGAATACTTGTTGAGTAACGTGTGACATAAAAGTTGCACTGTTGGAAGGACAGACAGGCATGTGCAAGTATAAGCTCTCCCTCCATATTAAGCCTCAAAATATCATGCTTTCATTTAGTTTCCATTTCCATAGTTCTTGTTATTATGCCCCCCTTCGAAGAAGAAGGGGTATATTGCTTTGCTCATGTCGGTCGGTCGGTCGGTAGGTCGGTCGGTCCGTCCACCAGGTGGTTGTCGTATGATAACTCGAGAACGCATACGCCTAGGATCATGAAACTTCATAGGTAGATTGATCATGACTCGCAGATGACCCCTATTGATTTTGAGGTCACTAGGTCAAAGGTCAAGGTCACGGTGACCCGTAATAGTAAAATGGTTTTCGGATGATAACTCAAGAACGCATACGCTTAGGATCATGAAACTTCATGGGTAGATTGATCATGACTCGCAGATGACCCCTATTGATTTTGAGGTCACTAGGTCAAAGGTCAAGGTCACGGTGACCCGAAATAGTAAAATGGTTTCCGGATGATAACTCAAGAATGCATACGCCTAGGATCATGAAACTTCATGGGTAGATTGATCATGACTCACAGATGACCCCTATCAATTTTGAGGTCACTAGGTCAAACGTCAAGGTCACGGTGACCCGAAATAGTAAAATGGTTTCCGGATGATAACTCAAGAACGCATACGCCTAGGATCATGAAACTTAATTGGTAGATTGATCATGACTCGCAGATGACCCCTATCAATTTTGAGGTCACTAGGTCAAAGGTCAAGGTCACGGTGACCCGAAATAGTAAAATGGTTTCCGGATGATAACTCAAGAACGCATACGCCTAGGATCATGAAACTTCATAGGTAGATTGATCATGACTTGCAGATGACCCCTATTGTTTTTGAAGTCACTAGGTCAAAGGTCAAGGTCACGGTGACCTGAAATAGTAAAATGGTTTTCGGATGATAACTCAAGAACACTTTTGCCTAGTATCATGAAACTTCATAGGTAGATTGATCATGACTCGCAGATGACCCCTATTGATTTTGAGGTCACAAGGTCAAAGGTCAAGGTCACGGTGACCCGAAATAGTAAAATGATTTTCGGATGATAACTCAAGAACGCTTTTGCCTAGGATCATGACACTTCATAGGTACATTGATCGTGACTCGCAGATGACCCCTATTGATTTTCAGGTCACTAGGTCAAAGGTTAAGGTCACAGTGACAAAAATCGTGCTCACACAATGGCTGCCACTACAATGGACAGCCCATATGGGGGGCATGCATGTTTTACAAACAGCCCTTGTTTAAATGTGTAGATTTGTTTAAAGCATTACATAATATCACTGACTATTCCTTGGTATGTACATGTATTGATTGTTTATTTCAGCCAGTGCAGTAAAGTGACTCCAATTAATGAGCTGACTGACATGCAGCCCACAGACCTACAGGGACTGTCAGTGGAGCTGGAAACTGTTCTGGGAGAAATCAAAAGCCTTCAGATCAGTCAGGAGCTCAGTGTTCAGGCATTGCTAAGAACATATAAGGAACATGGGGCAGTCATGATAGAACAAATGCGTGGCAATTTAAATGTTAATATAGATGATAAAGAAGAGTGTGGTAATAGTTATGTGAGTACATCGGGCGGACATGAGCAATATTTAAAAGAAGAGATGTGTAGGAGTGTTCTTTTTATCTTGAATAAATTTGATAATATTACTGTGAAGGAACTAAACAAGATGAGAGATGAAGTTATAAGCATAAAAGGGTCAATTACAAGTTCTATTATTAAATGCACCAGTCTTCACAATGACTTGTCACATTTCCATGAATTTGTTCAGAAAATTGGAGATAATAAGGAGCTCTGCCTTATAGCCAGCATAAAATGTAAGCATATAATACAGCAGGCATTAACTCTGCTAGGAAAGTCAGGCGAGGTGTTTAATGTCCAGAGTATTACTAAGCATAATGTGAGAATACCAAGTGATAAAGATGTATGTTATATCAGAGGCATATGTGTTCTTCCCGATGGGCAGGTACTGGTTGTAGACTGGAATAATCAGAATGTCAAGCTGCTGAACCAGCAGTACCAGGTGGTGAGTCACTGGGATGTGAATGCTGGGCCAGTTGACATTTGTTTGATCACACCCAGTGAGGTTGCAGTGGCTGTGAATACTAGTAACATACATGAGGTCCAGTTTATCACTGGCAACCAGGGAAAGCTTGTTTCTGGCAGGAAGTTTCAGTTTCAACATGAATGTAGATGTATAACCCATCACCAAGGAGACCTTTTTGTCACCTCTCGTCAAGAACTGTACAAATACTCACTGAATGGCAAACTGATCTGCAGACTCTACCAAGATAGATCAGCTAATTATACAGGTAAGAATCATGGTGAATCCATCCTGATAACATGTGTATTATGTACAGGGATTTGTCTAGCCATTGTGGACAAAGGAGTCTAGTCAAATTGTGTTATTTTAAATTCATACAATGACAAATTTGGGAATTTTTATTGACTAAATGAACCGAGTTGGGATTTATTTTTTTAATCAACAAATATTGACCCATTAGGCCTTTATCTTGTTATTTTGAACAAATAATAATATAAATTATAGTTACATACTTTGTGAGATGATAATAAAATAAAATTCAGATGTAATAGCAGAAAACCCGCTGATGTATTATAAAATATTTGTTATATAATTCATATGTGCCCTTTGAATGCTACATGTACAGTACATTGTAGCCAAAACAAGATTCACTATTATTGATTTATAAACTTGAGTAATGAAGTATTTTGACTGTCACTACATGACATGTCTATAAATAGAAACTGAGTTCCTGGGAGAGAGACACTTTCTGACCCTGTCTTAATTTTGTGGTTGTTAAATGATTGTACATGTACAATATGTTTACCTGTTGATAGAACTGTGCAATTGTTTTAGTATGTGTAATTCTTTCCATCTGTGTAATTTTGCTCTTACTCACCAGTCGCATTTAAACTTGTCAAACGTAAACACAATAGCTCTGCTACTGAAGTTTATTGTCACACTTAACTATTAAATCATTGAAATGTATGCATATATTTTAGATGTGTAAAGGCCTCTTTATAGCAACATATGCGTTATACAATATCACTGCAGTATGTTTAATAAGATTATTTAACATTAACAGTAATTCAATATCTTGATGTTACTCTGTTTTGCAGTAGAGAAGTGTGCTGTGAGTCCCACAGGAGACAGGCTGTACATCATCAGCGACAGCAAGCCCAAGCTTCTCACCCTGGCCAGGGATGGCACACTCCTGGCTACATACTCAGTCCCAGCACTACTGCGCCCACTTGGTCTACATGTGACCCCTGCAGGCCAGGTGCTGGTCTGTGGATGGGGGTCCAACACTGTACTACAGGTGGGCTGGGAGGGAGAGAGTAAGCTGGCTACGCTGGCTACTCATGAGGATGGAGTGAGGCTACCATGGTCAGTCTGCTACAGCAGCACCACATCATCAATCATTGTGGGACAGAAGTGGGACGACACCATCCTGGTGTTCAGAGTGGAATAGTGTGTACATGTATGTATTAGTTGTTGTAATTAGTGATTAGTATTTCAATGACAATGTGTTGTTTAGCATACGAACATAGTAGTGTGTGATGTTACAATACAACATTAAGTGGGTAGTTAAAGATACAAATAATTTATGTGTACATATTGTTATCTGATTATACAATGTGAGGGTTTTTGTTACAACATTAGATTTAATGCATATTATGTTATGTTGTCATAACATTTGTGTCATTATGGTCCTACAATTTAGTTCTTGTAAAATAAAGTTCTTGCATGAAAAAACAAAGCATTTTAACTGAACATGTAATATTAGTACATAGATGCACATGTACGTAGCAACTGAGGCTATTTTTAGACTTTCATTTCTATAAACACCATGATGTCATGTAAGAAATGTATATGGATGAATACTTTTTTTTATAAAATATGAAATTGTTTAAGTTATCTTTGGAGGAGTATATATTAATATTGAATGCAATGTTTACAGAAAGGTAACACTTGATGTAATATTTATTAATTTGCCATATTTTATGCTGTTGAACATTTGTTATTGATTTTCATTACATTTATATAATCGTGTGTGTGTTAATTACATTTTTTATTAATTTGTTTGAGTCCTAAATATACATACAAGAAATACATCAAGCAATTCTGCTGCTACAGTCGCTGCTGAGTCAGGACAAGGATGCTGAGGATGTGGTGGACAAGGATGACCTGACTACGCAGAAGGTAACATAGACCCTTTGTCAGACCTTTTCTTTGTCATTTTGGGGAAAAAATGCCATTTTGAGTTTGGCATATTTTCCTGTGAAAAGTCAATTGATTTGGGAAAAACTAATTTAATATAATTCTTTCTAATTTATCAAATTATACGAATAAAATCATTTTATGATAGTACATACTTTGTTAGATCTAATTGAAATATGATTGAGATATAATAATTATAATGCAAAAAAAAGGGGAACATCACATCAGGCAATTTACACATGTTTAGTGGAAAAAAACGCCCCGATTGGTCGTTTTTTATCACATCTTTACACAGTAACATATATGCCAAAATTTGACAACAAATGGTGAATGTTTGTGTTTCTTGGAAATTTTGAGCACTTTTATCGTAAATATTTATCAGAATGTCTTTTTAATAATGGACTATACAGGATTATCGGGTAATGATTAACAACTGTAAAAGTAGTAAGTTGGCAGTAATAGATAAAAAGTATGGTTTCATACGGATGTATTAAGGAATCGATCAAGACGCGATTATGCGTATCTATGCGGGAAAGGGTTAAAACAATTTTTAGCTCGACTATTATACATGAAATATATATAGTGGAGCTATCCTACTCACCCCAGCGTCGGCGTTTCCATTTCCGTGCCGTTTCTGTTTCCGTTAGCGTGCAAATGTTAAAGTTTTCGTACTACCCCAATTATTTTCAATGTCCCTTGACATATTGCTTTCATATTTTGCATACTTGTTTACCAACATGACCCCAACCTATAAACATGAGCAGACAACTCTTTCAAGCATTTTGTCATAATTATGGCCCCTTTTCCACTTAGAATATGCAGCAAATGTTTAAGTTTGCGTACTACCCCAAATATTTTCAATGTCCCTTGACATATTGCTTTCATATTTTGCATACTTGTTTACCATCATGACCCCAACCTATAAACAAGAGCATACAACTGTATCAAGCATTTTGACAGAATTATTGCCCCTTTTATACTAAGAATATGCATATTATTGATAAATCTTTGTTAAACTTTGCGTACTACCCCAAATATTTTCCTATATCCTTTGACATATTGCTTTCATATTTTGCATACTTGTTTACCAACATCACCCCAACCTATAAACAAGAGCAGACAACTGTATCAAGCATTTTGACATAATTATGGCACCGTTTTACACTTAGATAATTGAACATTTTGCTTAAATTGCCATAACTTCTTTATTTATGATCACATTTATTATTACTTTGACAAAACAACACTTACCTGAATACCACAATGGATTCCACCCAAACAATACCCCACGCCCCTACCCAGAATCCCTTCCCCCCCCCAACCTTTCCCCCCATTTTTTTATTATTTGTTTTAAACATCTAATAAATTACCACAATCAACCACCCCACATTATACCACCCTCTCATCATCCCCCCGTCCCCCCCCCCAACCTCCCCCCAAACCTCCCCCCAATTTTTTTTGTTGTTTTAGCATCATCAAATAAATTACCCCACCCCACATTATACCCCCTACCCCCTAAAAAAAAACCTCCCCCCCCACCAAAATTTTTTTTTTGTAACATCATCTTTCAAATTACCCCACCCCACATTGTACCCCCCTCTCACCCCCCACCCCCCTTCCCCCCAAAAGAATTTTTTTTTTCTTTTTTTTTTTTTTCGAAAGATCCTCTAATAAATGACCACACCCCACATTATACCCCCTCTCACCCCCCTCCCCCCCAACAAAAATAATTTTTTGTTTTCCTTTTTTTATTTTTGAAATATTGTCTAATAACTTATTGAATATGAACAATTTCCCCATGATGGCTTACGTTATACTGTCAAGCACTCGAATAGTCGAGCGCACTGTCCTCTGACAGCTCTTGTTGTTAAATCTGATTAATGACTTTATTCCTGTTTTTTCTTGAAGAGTCATAATGCACCGTCATAACGTCATTTCACTCTAAAAAAAATAAAAATATGTAGGGTGCAGCCCTCCCCCCCCCAAATGGCCCCAGGGCGTCTGAAAAAATTCCTGTTGTAAGCATTGTAATTATAATAAGGCACTTAATTATTTAAAAACAAATAAAAATGCTTCGGGTATGGGTCCGTTTTACTGACCCATGTATACACCAGGAACTTGTGTATTTCCTGTTTATTAAGAATGCAAAAAGACGAGGTGGTAAAGAACAGAATGAATTTACATAAGGTAAAATATCCTCTTAAATTGTTTGTATATTGCAAAATCATTGATATTCCTCCTTATGAAATTTTGGTGATTACAATAGTATTTCATGGACATATAATAAGTTAATGTGTGGATTACTCAGTTTGGAAAAATAAATAAGGAATTTGTGTCAGTTCATTTCCGGTGTGTTTGTGATAAATTTGCAGATCGGTAAAACCTTAAAATCAACAAAAATTAGCATCGAACGCATAAGAATGGTTTTACAGTGTTACATCTGTATTAAAAATGCTAAATATGAATCATGAACATGAATATGAGATATGATATCATAGAAGTTAAAATTGCGTCTTTTCTGTTATGTATCGTGTTTACAGCACGACTTCATTGACTTGAGGATCAATAACTAAAAAACTTTTTCAGCTTGATGCTTCCCAACTTATTCATAAGAAACCTCATTAACACAACACCTCTAGAATTTATGTCATTCCCATGCAGACCTTGAGTTTTTAAAAAATTGTGAGATATTTAATTAAGCTTGGAATGCCTTGGTTGTATAGAGCCTGTTTGCAAGGAGATGTTAAGTTTTTAGTATGTATATAGTGTTGCTGTTATTTGTCGAATTTGTGGTCTGAAATCGACCCCATTTACAATCCTAAAACAATGTATTTTTCCCAAACAACTGCCTCAAATGTCCAATTGAAGATAAAGAAAAATAAATGTATCACAATATCAAGTTAATCTCCCTACCCAGCTCTATTACTTGAACCTTATTTCATGTAAATACAATTTTGAAAACGCTTATTCTCAATTATATAGTATTTGTAAGCAAAAAACCAACAACATCAATGTCCCAATTTGTGGTCAAAACACCAAGAATTTTCCCTATTAGAAGGACTCCGGCCTCATTCCACAAACTTAAGTCTGCTTACAGTCTGTTGTTGAGTGTTTTTTCAAGAAACATATGTGCCTCCCTCTGGGATAATGGGACTAAATACATGTGTGTAAAGTGTGGTCCCAGATTAGCCTGTGTAGTCTGTACAGGGACTAAATGCATGTGTGTAAAGTGTGGTCCCAGATTAGCCTGTGTAGTCTGTACAGGGATTAAATGCATGTGTGTAAAGTGTGGTCCCAGATAGCCTGTGTAGTCTGTACAGGGATTAAATGCATGTGTGTAAAGTGTGGTCCCAGATAGCCTGTGTAGTCTGTACAGGGACTAAATGCATGTGTGTAAAGTGTGGTCCCAGATTAGCCTGTGTAGTCTGTACAGGGATTAAATGCATGTGTGTAAAGTGTGGTCCCAGATAGCCTGTGTAGTCTGTACAGGGATTAAATGCATGTGCATAAAGTGTGGTCCCAGATAGCCTGTGTAGTCTGTACAGGGATTAAATGCATGTGCATAAAGTGTGGTCCCAGATAGCCTGTGTAGTCTGTACAGGGACTAAATGCATGTGTGTAAAGTGTGGTCCCAGATTAGCCTGTGTAGTCTGTACAGGGACTAAATGCATGTGTGTAAAGTGTGGTCCCAGATAAGCATGTGTTGTCTGCACAGGGACTAAATGCATGTGCATAAAGTGTGGTCCCAGATAGCCTGTGTAGTCTGTACAGGGACTAAATGCATGTGTGTAAAGTGTGGTCCCAGATTAGCCTGTGTTGTCTGTACAGGGACTAAATGCATGTGTGTAAAGTGTGGTCCCACTTAGCTTGTGTAGTCTGTACAGGAAAATCAGGGACGATACTTTCTGCATTTACGGAATTTTTCGTATATAGGAAGCCTCTTTATAAAAAAAAAATCTGTCTAGCGGAAAGTGTTGTTCTTTTTTAGCCTGTGTGACTGTACAGGCTAATCTATGACAAAACTTAGTGCACAATTTATAAAGCCCTGTTTTCTAAGAATGAGGCTCAAATTAAGTCCTCCTACCGTCTTATACCGTCTGATAACGAGTTGTACAAGATAATACCAGGTGAGCCTTGTTCTGGGATAATAGTGCTTAATGCATTTTAGTGCCATCATCAGAATAGCCTGTGCAGTGAGCACACAGAGTAATATGGGATGATACTTTCCGCTTTTGAGGACATTTTCGTTTAAAGGGAATTTGTATGCCGCCGGTAGGGTGGCATATAGCAGTTGAACTGTCCGTCAGTCAGTCAGTCAGTATGTCAGTCTCTCCGTCCGTCCGAAAAAAAATCTAACATTGGCCATAACTTTTGCAATATTGAAGATAGCTATGATTATGTTACATTTGTAACTATGTTTCTATTGAAAAAAACATAGCATAATTAATATAAAACAAAAAAAAAACACTTGACTTTGTTTTTATTCACAGAAAATGCCTCACAAAATAATCAACACAAGGTCTCCATACATCTCAATTCCATCATGGTCATTGTCTCTAAGTCACCGTCATCTAGGTCTGACATGTCAGGTATGCTCTTAAAGGCGGCCTGAAAAAACAATGTTATAACATGATATAAATTTTCCTCTCAAATTACTGAATAAAGTAAATGCAATCTCAAACTAGCAAAATTTTCCTCTCAAATATCTGAATAAAGTAAATGCAATCTCAAACTAGCAATAATACCAGTGCATAAGAAGTAGAACACAAAGGTAACTTTTCTGCCCTTCTGAGTCTTCTTAATCTAAAACGACATTTGTAGCAGTAGTTTCATTACCTAAGCCACATCTGGTTTGTGGCCATTGAATCAGCATCTAAAATGCAGTATGAGAACATATTTGAATAAAAGGCAGGGTTCGTTCCTTGACAGTATGAGAACACATTTAAATAAAAGGCAGGGTTCGTTCCTTGACAGTATGAGAACACATTTGAATAAAAGGCAGGGTTCGTTCCTTGACAGATTTATTTTATCTGTTAAAAATTACACTTGCAAGTTAGTGCATGCTATTTAATTTCATGTTGTTTTTTTTACATTACGTATGACATGTACTTACCAGCCAGTCAGCAATGTAGGCTAAGAATCAAAGTCTCCAATACTTGGAGACATCAAAACGAAGCCATGACCGATTATTTTTTCATGATGGTTGGAAGCTCGTTTCATTTACTGTTCATATTTGCCGTTGATGTTCGTGTGTTGCGCCCTCAAAATTAGGCAGGAAAGACATTAAAATAAATGTATCACTGCGAGTTCTCCATCCAGTAACAATACTAGTTATAGCGTCTCGTGAGATTGACTAACAACATTGTCCGATAAGTGTCTAATCAATGAGTGCTCAAGGGAAGTAACGAATGCAGTTTTGAACAAGCGTTTTTAGATCACAATTAATATACCAAAAGATTTCGTACACAAATTCAATGTAAAAGCAATAACTTAAACAAAAAATAGTCAAACTTTTGCGCGTAGACACCCCCATAACCATACCTTTTCTTAAAGAGCATTCCAAGCCGCAATGATTTAAACAATAAAAAAGATAGGTCATCCAGTATGTAAGAAAGAACTCAATGCGAATCAGCGGTCACTGTTTTATGGTCATCTTTTTACCGGCATCTCTCCAGTTGATGATGGTTTCCCACCAACTGTCAAAGTCTCATGTAGTCTCCAACCTAAAAGCAAAACAGTGAATTTGTAGTTTACAACAATGTACAGATTTTGTATTTTGTTTATTTATAACTTTAATGAGTGATTTGTCAAAGATTTTTATGCCCCCTTTCAAAGAAAAGGGGGCCTATAGTGATCGAACTGTCCGTCTGTCTGTCTGTCTGTCCGTCTTTCCGTCACACTTTGCATTTAGGTTTCAAAAAATGCTCATAACTTCTATGTCCCTTGAGATATAACCTTCATATTTGGTATGTATGTGTAGATGGACAAGGCATTTCCATACGCACAAAAAATTTGACCCCTGTGACCTTGACCTTGTAGTTAGGGTCCGCGTTTAGGTTTTGAAATCTGCGTTTAGGTTTTAAAATATGCTCATAATTTCTATGTCCCTTGAAATATAACCTTCATATTTGGTATGCATGTTTATACGGACAAGGCCTTTCCATACGCCCACAAATTTTGACCCCTGGACCTTGACTGTGAACTTAGGGTCCGCGTATAGGTTTCGAAATCTGAATTTAGGTTTCGAAAAAAGCTCATAACTTCTATCAAGCGTTTATAGGGGGCATAAGTCATCCTATGGTGACAGCTCTTGTTTTTAAATGATATAACTATCATTTCTTTCCTGTACTAATTTGTAAATGGTTGGTTTCAGTACTTACCTGTGAACGTATGTACATATATACATGATGAACTGTGGCAATGATCTCTTTGATAAACCACAGGCTTTGCTGGTCAGTGATGTCTGACTTGGTCATTTTTGACTGTCTACAGACCCCCGCCCCCCCCCACCCCAAGGCGGTAGGGTGGCATAAAGCAGTTGAACTGTCAGTCCATCTGTCTGTCTGTCAGTCGTCGGTCTGAAAACTTTAACATTGGCCATAACTTTTGCAATATTGAAGATAGCAACTTGATATTTGGCATGCATGTGTATCTCATGAAGCTTCACATTTTGAGTTGTAAAAGGTCAAGGCCATCCTTCAATGATAAAGGTCAAAAACAAAATCCAAGGGAAGTTATAAGCTTTAAAGGGAGATTATTTCTATACCTGCCAATTGATAAATAGAAATTTTCTTTCAAAGCGGTGCAGTAGGGAGCATTTTGTTTCTGACGAACACATCTCTTGTTTCTAAACAAAAATCAAGTCTAGTAAAAAAGTGTCGTCTCAGGTTAGCCTATGAGGACTCCACTGGCTTATGTGGGAAGACACTATACACATTGATTAAGTCCCGTTTTTCAGGAGCGATGCTCAAGTTAAGTCCGTTTAAGGGTTGTATTTATACATTCTTATGAGAATAAATTTGGTATAACAAACAATATGATTAAAAAAGTGGTTATTGGGACAATGGTGTTCATGTTAATCAGGGGTGGCGAAATCAAATGTCCGAGTTGCCCAAGTCGTACATTTGCTTGTCTGGGCAACTGATTTTTTTCAATTAAGATGTCCGTGGACAACAATTTTTTTAAAAGTCGGTTCCAGGTATACAAAAAAATACATTGTATTAAAGCCGTAATTAAGTTGTATTAAACTGGATGTTGACATGCGATTACATTGTCAGTGCTATTTGCGGAGCAATCAAGTTAAAATGCGGGCACTCTCCTGAGCAGTGATCTCCCCTATTCTATAAGAGACCAGGAGCATGCCGCATTTTAAACATTCGGCCCAACTGTTAGACAGTGTACAGACTGGTTTCTTTATTTTTACAATCAGACGGAAATAAAAAGTGTTAAAGTAAGATAATCAAAACACGGTCTACCTTGTTATTTAAGACGACTTTAATGGTGAAAATGGAACATTTAGTTTTTTTAAATCTTCAACAACAGAGCAGAAACCCGAAGCTTTGAGCAGTCCACCTCCCAAAAAAACTAAGAAAGATTATTATAAAAAATATGATCTAAGTAAACGCACCAGAACTTTTCAAGAAACTTGGCTCACAGATTTTCAATGGTACCAGTTGATGATAATTTAATTGCTACCAGTAGCGGCGCAGAGCCTCAGTCTGATGAGGTCAACATATTGGACTAGTTTAATTTGTTAAGATTACGATGTACGTATGTTCAACACATGTTTTAATAACACTAGCTTTGCAAGATTAAAAGTTTTAGAAAGTCTTTATATTGTTTATAATATACTGCTATAATGAATGTACTATTGAAATACAGCTATAAACAAAACTAGCAAATCATACTCATTTTGGTATATTCCACATTGTTTTACATTAATAAATAAATGCGTTTATAATTTATATAAACATTAACGGACAAGTGTAGTTCAGCAACGGACAAGTTAAATTTCCTAAATGGTTGTCCGTGGACAAGTATAGTTTTTTGAGATTTCGCCACCCCTGTTCATGCAAATTATAAATAATTGTTAAGAGATACTAATGTAAGCAATGTGTGATTGAATTCAGAGCGCTTAAAATTGAATGGCTCTTGTGCTTTTTTAAACTTTCCTCACAGTGGTGAAGTCTTAATATATTTATAAATTACTGTAAACTAGTATCCAAACTAGAAAACTAATTCTTATATAATTGTGGAAACTTAATTTATTTAAATAAAGAAAGAATGAACATAAAATGCAATAATAAATACAATAAAAATGTATTAAGAGAACCTATGAATTTTGACTTGTTTACAGATAAGCAGAATAGTAATTTAAAAAAATATATAATATACAGTCAAAACCTGTTGGCTCAAACTCGCTTGGCTCAACTTTCCGGTTTGCTCGGACTATCCTCGAAGCATCTTTTTTGTATTGCTTAATATTCATATACATTTATGTCAAATGGCTCGAATTTGCAGGGGTCGGATTAATGTCTCAAATTTTTTTAAGTCCCCATCACAATCTTCACATTGTTTTGTTTGCCTGGCTCTAAAGCGCCTAGGGTCGCATAAAGCTGTTACTTGATTATGAGCACTTGATTAAAGGCTCCCTATAATTTCAAACATGTAATTGACTCAATCGTTAATTGATTTGAGTAAAAGATGACAATCTGGCGTTTTTGTAGATGCTATAATATTATGGCTGGAACGGCTGCATCACAATATGGTTTATTAAACAATCCATTCAGAAGGCCAAAAGCCCAAGTGGACAAAGCAAGCATACAGTGTTTACAAAATACACAGTTTATGATTATACAAAATAAAGATCTACTATAATAGTTAGAGTTACAGTTATAATATGTCAACTTGAAGGAATAGACAATTTTGTATCTATGTGTCATGTCATTCTTAAATAAAAACACAAGCAAATAAAGTAATACAATGTTTTGTTTAATACTTGGGCGATGTGCATATAATGCTTATATATTGCTTTGTTTCTTAGCGTTATTCCTTACATAAGATCATTGTTTGATTGTTTGTGTCACTGTTTTAAAATAGTGATTACTTAAAAATGTCAAGTATATAAATTCTGTTCTTACTGATTCAAAAGAAGAAAGTAGTACGGAGATTAGGCAGTATGAATACTCTTCAACTGGAGATGTAAATCTATTGCAGATTTATGTTAGTAAACATAAGTATATTCAGATCGGTTGGATCGAATTCTGGATGGCTAAAACTTTTGTTGTCAGTCCAGCCAAGTTAGAGTCATTGGGTTTCGACTTTATTCAGCAATTAATGTTTGCATTGTATTTAAACTAAGGAATACACCGGACTAAAAAAATCAAACTTATTGTTCTTAATGAACAATCATAAATTTAAATTAAAAATAAATAAAATAAATCTTGTCAAACACATTTCTAAAAACATGTTGATTAAGTACTGTAAATTTGTTAAAATTTGTGGTACATTAATTAATGTTGATTTCCTGGGTTTACTGATCCACGAAATTTACTCAAACACATAAAAAAATTATCCAAGCAAATTCGTGTTGTTTTTTTCAACAAGTAAGAAATGCACGAATTAACATGTCCACAAAAGTATATTTTTGAAAAACCTGCAAGTGTTATGCCAACTAAAATAAATGATTTTCCAGGATCAGGGGTGTAGCATTCCAGTCTCTAGCTTGAATTGTTGACCAATATTTTACATCTGTTTCATCAGTCAGTGCCTTTTTAGCATAGGTGCGTTTACGCACCTATGCTTATGGTATATACCACATTTCGAAAATCCACATCTATCGGTTACCCATTATGAAGCCTTACCTGATCAAAAATCAGACAAAATATCTATTTAATTTAGTATATGGTCATTCTTACAATTTTTTTTGGAAACGTTTTTCTAACGTTTTCTTCCAAGAATATTGCTGACACCGTTTTTAGTGAATTTTTCTAAGACCGTTTTGTGTCAAAAAATCTTCTTATAACCTAAAACAAATTTTGTTCGTAAAACAATTCTATCTGCACTATAAATCTCAAACTCCTACGCAGTGGCCTCCCTTATACGAGAAGTTACTGACCGGGCGAAGCAAGGGAAGTAACTGCTGTGAGGAGTTTCTATAAAAATCTGCATTCAGAAATCTGTATTCAGAACTCAATCTGTTGTGCACGTCTGCATCTAACGCTTACCAAAAGTTTTACAACAAATTCTTGACGCAGACGAATAGGGTAGCGTCTTTTTTCATTTGTGAAAAGAATAGTTCGATACAGATCTGTCCGTGCTTAAATTTTGAAAGGCTTGGGTAATTATTTTTCATAAGCGTTTCAAACACTGATGTAAATGGAAAGATTATCTATTTAAATAGTCGGTAATTGTTTGAAATTATTGATTTGAGAAATTCGCGGATGGCGATATCGAACTACATTATACCACGTGACGCCATTCTTCCCTGTATCTTGCACCTATGCTTTTAACGCCATCGGCGCTCTCGTTTAAAGTTGTAGTTTTTCTGGAAGGGGCATGATTCTGGGCTATTTTTCCTTTTTATGGAATCAGTTTTGTTTCAAATTTGAGAGTTTGTGGGTCACAATTTTAAGAAGTTTGTGACTAGAATTTTCGCAATTTTAAGTAGTTTGCTACTCATTTCTTCACTATAATTAAAATTCGAGAATCATTTTTCTTTCACAAAATGAATGGGTCAAAGGATGATACAAAACATGACACAAAACAGGTCCTGTGATCGGATTTGTGTATGTGGGCAATTGGGTAATATGTTTTCAGAAACTTGTGTTTTCCCTCAACACATCAAACAAAGTTTATGATAGCAATTTACTTGGAAAAAAAATCATTTCTTCGTATTGGTTACTGTGAAAATGTGGATTTTAAGGCGTCACCAAAGAACAGGCAAACTAGTGCTGTCAGCGTGTAGTCTTTAAGGGCAAGTGGCCTATAACAGAATTTAAATCCAATGTATATGAGCAGTAAAATATATGGAAAAGTAAAGTGATACATATAATGAGTACAATTTAAAAACAATGTTAAGAAGATGATTTTCTATTTTTATTTTTTTTTATACAGGAAAAAAACTTCTTTCAAATGGGGCTTAATGCATGTGCTTAAATTGTTGTCGTTGTCCTAGATTAGCTTGTGCAATCCACACAGGCATATTTGGGACAGCAATTTCATATGTTAAGGTATTTTTGTTGAAAAGAAATATCCTCTTTATGAAAATCCAGTCTAGTCAAAAACTGTCCTTCCTGATTAGCTTGTGTGGACTTCACATGTTAATCTGTGACGACTATTTGTAATATTTAGGAGCCGCATATTGGCTAATGAAATTGCATCATTATGAATATACAGGTTGGTATACAGTGTTTTATTAGCCAACAACGTTTTAATACGAAATGGTTTGATTATATTAATTTTCGTGCTATTGAGGACAATAAACCAATGAAATGCCAGATTAGACATTAATTAGAAGGAAATGTTGCCTATTAAACACCTTCATAACCAATCAAGAGGCATAGTTTCGTATAGATTGTAATATAAACATTTTTTACAAGTTCACATCACCCACTGTGCTGTTGTTTTCAGGACAGCACCACCATTGATATCGAGTTGGCCCAGCAACAGCACCAGTCCGGCCTGCAGGAGCCCCAGTCCAGGACGACCCATCCACTCCCCTGACCCATAACTCATCATACTTGATATCCGGAAAAATGGGGCCTTATGCATGTGCTTAAATTGTTGTCACAGATAAGCCTATGCAGTTTGCACAGGCTAATAATGGACAACATTTTCCTCTTAAAGGTATTTTTTGTTGAACAAATAAGCTTCTTTATGAAAGTCCAGACTAGTCAGAAATTACCCTCCATTATTAGCTTATGTGAATTTCACATGCTAATCTGGGATGACACTTTCTAACATTAGTGATCCGCATATTGGCTTATGAAAATACATTTCTAGAAATGGAGTAAAGATTATAGATATAAATTTACAGATAAGTATAGCATTAGCCAACACTTTTCTTATTTTAATACAAAATGACTTAATTGTATTTATGTTTATGCTATTAAGGACAAGGAACCAATAAAATGCCAGAATAGAAATTCATGTTTTTGAAAACCTTCACAGCCAGTCAAGAGGCATAGTTTGTTATAGCTTGTAATGTACTTTGTTACAAGTTCCTATCACCCACTGTGTTGTTGTTGTTTTCAGCAGAGCACCAGCATTGATATCGAGTTGGCCCAGCAACCACACCAGTCCCGCCTGCAGAAGCCCCAGTCCAGAATGAGCCTCCCCCTCCATTGACTTCTAACTCCTCCCCCTTGACCTCCTGCCTCAAAAAGTCAGCATCGTTGAACAACTCTGTTCTGCAGAAAATTCTGAGTATGATTCTGTTCTGACAAAACGCAATGCCCACTTTACGTTTTCCAAACAAAAGCCTGGGTAGTTTTGTTAAGCTAGAGTTCCGCGTGGGCCTGAAAGGGACAAGTGTTACAGACACGAACAGTTATAGCAGTAGTTATGGTAACGCTAACAGTCAGTTGTTGCTGTTGGACATCACAACAAATATCATGAAGAATAAAAAGTTCAATCACTTGTTCCAATCTTTATGGGACAAACAGAAATTGAACAGGAGAGAATCAAGGAACAATAAAAGCGTAAGCTTTCCTAGTGGTATACGTCTGCTGTTGATAGTTTGGACAACAGAAGGGTTACGGACTGCCCCAGATTGTCCTCTCAGCGGCCAAAATATCATAATGGAACAGACTTTTAGCAATGTTACTGACAAAAAAAGGCAACAATGACTTTATTGTGAACACCCAGAGCGCGATACATCCATTCTGACACAGAAAGGCGGTAATAACTTGGTTGTGAACACCCAGAGCACAATACATCCATGCTGACACAGAAAGGAAGTAAGGACTTGGTTGTGAACATCCAGAGCACAATACATCCATGCTGACACAGAAAATAAGTAATGACTTGGTTTTGAACACCCAGAGCAAGATATATCCATGCTGACACAGAAAGGCAGTAATGACTATGCTGTGAACACCCAGAGCACAATACATCCATGCTGACACAGAAAGGCAGTAATGACTTGGTTGGGAACACCCAGAGCACAATACATCCATGCTGACACAGAAAGGCAGTAATGACTTGGCTGTGAACACAGAACACAATACACCCATGCTGACACAGAATGGCAGTAATGACTTGGCTGTGAACAAAGAGCACAATACATCCATGCTGAAACAGAAAGGCAGTCATGACTATGCTGTGAACACCCAGAGCACGATATATCCATGCTGACACAGAAAGGCAGTAATGACTATGTTGTGAACACCCAGAGCAAGATATATCCATGCTGACACAGAAAGGCAGTAATGACTATGCAGTGAACACCCAGAGCAAGATATATCCATGCTGACACAGAAAGGCAATAATGACTATGCTGTGAACACCCAAAACACAATACATCCATGCTGACACAGAAAGGCAGTAATGACTTGGTTGTGAACACCAGGAGCAAGATATATCCATGCTGACACAGAAAGGCAGTAATGACTTGGCTGTAAACACAAAGCACAATACACCCATGCTGACACAGAAAGGCAGTAATGACTTGGCTGTAAACACAGAGCACAATACATCCATGCTGACACAGAAAGGCAGTAATGACTTGGCTGTAAACACAGAGCACAATACATCCATGCTGACACAGAAAGGCAGTTATAACTTGGTTGTGAACACAGAGCACAATACATCCTTGTTGACACAGAAAGGCAGTAATGACCTTGCTGTGAACTCAGAGCACGATACATCCATGCTGACACAGAAAGGCAGTAAAGACTTGGATGTAAACACCCAGAGCACAATACATCCATGCTGACACAGAAAGACAGTTATGACTTGGTTGTGAACACAGAGCACAATACATCCTTGTTGACACAGAAAGGCAGTAGTGACTTTGATGTGAACTCAGAGCACGATACATCCATGCTGACACAGAAAGGCAGTAATGACTTGGATGTAAACACCCAGAGCATGATACATCCATGCTGACACAGAAAGGCAGTTATGACTTGGCTGTAAACACAGAGCACAATACATCCATGCTGACACAGAAAGGCAGTAAAGACTTGGATGTAAACACCAAGAGCACAATACATCCATGCTGACACAGAAAGGCAGTAATGACTTGTATGTAAACACCCAGAGCACAATACATCCATGCTGACACAGAAAGGCAGTAATGACTTGGATGTAAACACCCAGAGCACAATACATCCATGCTGACACAGAAAGGCAGTAATGACTTGGTTGTAAACACAGAGCACAATACATCCTTGTATGACTCGGTTGTGAACACCCTGAGTACCCTACATCCATGCTGACACAAAAAGGCAGTAAAGACTTTGTTGTAAACACTAAGAGATCCATACATCCATGGGGTGTGCCACAGCCGCAAATTACGCCCACTATTGTGAACAAGGTTCTTAAAGTGAACACGTCTGGTTTTGTTATGAGCACATAGCACTCCAAGCCCAAAAGGCCTCGCATTGAATTGATGCAAGAGAAGGCTTTGAAAAATAACAGCAGTTTTGTTGTGTGGTCCAATACGCCCTTCGACTCTCAACCTGAAGGAAGCAAAACTCGTCTCTTGGCAATATCAGCAAGGCCAGCATGTCATCTCAGCTTCTTGAGCTTCAGGTGAGACCTTACAGTGTTAATTATTTTGTTGAAATTGGGGCCGAAATTCAGCCCCATTCTTATCTCATAAAGTCTATATCCATGATTACTGGCTAAAGTTCTCAATTCATGGTTTTCCAGAAGAAAAAGAATGTTTTGATAGGTTGCAACATTGAGTTAATCAGAACTCAAATTTAGCCTTTGGCAATATCAGCGAGGCCAGCATATCAGCTCAGCTTCTTGAGCTTCAGGTGAGATCATACAGTGTTATTCATTTGTCGAAATTGGGGCCAAAATTGAGTCCCATACCTAATCTTAAACAGTTAATTTTTTCCATAATTACTGGCTAAAATTCTCAATTCAAGGTTTGACCCGAAACAATGTTTTAATAGGTTACAAATTGAGTTTGTTTCCTTATGCAGCTCTATAAGTTGAACCTTAGTGCAATTTATCTTGATAGCACTTATTCTCAATTTTTTTAATTATGTTTAGCAAAAACTACAACCATTTTCCCAATTTAATTCAAAACACTATGATTTTTTACGAATTGTCCCAATCCAAAAATGGTTAAAATAAACTCTGCATAGAGCTAGCCCTTAGTTATAGCACATGTTAAAGTTTTTTATCAGAATAACTTGCTTAATTATACCCCCACAAACGAAGTTTAGGGGGTTTATAGAAGTGAACTTGTCTGTCGGTCTGTCTGTCGGTCCGAATTAAGTGTCCGCTCTCTAATTCAAGTAGTTTTCATCCGATCTTCACCAAACTTGGTCAGAACTTGCATCTACATGATGCCTAGGCCAAGTTCGAACATGGGCCTTGCCGGGTCAAAAACTAGGTCACGGTGTCACATAGTGCGTTTTAAACATTCAGCATGATGTCCGCTCTCTTATTCAAGTAGTTTTCATCCGATCTTCACCAAACATGGTCAGAAGTTGTATCTAGATGATCTTAAGGCAAAGTTCAAACATGGGCCTTGCCGGGTCAAAAACTAGGTCATGGGGTCACTTAGTGCGTTGTTTAACATTCAGCATGGTGTCCTCTCTCTTATTCAAGTAGTTTTCATCCGATCTTCACCAAACTTGGTCAGAAGTTATATCTAGATGATCTGAAGGCCAATTTCGAACATTGGCCATACCAGATAAAAAGCTAGGTCACAGGGTCACTTAATACGTTTTACACATTGAACATGGTGTCCGCTCTCTATTTCAAGTAGTTTAAATCAGATCTTCGCCACACTTGGTCAGAAGTTGTAACTAGATGATGCTTAGGTCAAGTTCGAACATGGGCCATTCCGGGCCTAAAACTAGGTCACCGGGTCACTTTGTGCATTTTTTAACATTCATCATTGTGTCCGCTCTCTAATTCAAGTAGTTTACATTCGATCTTCACCAAACTTGGTCAGAAGTTTTATGGAGATGATCTTAAGGCCAAGTTAGAACATGGGCCTTTCTTGGTCAAAAACTTGGTTAAGGGGTCACTTAGTGCGTTTTAAAAATTGAGCATGGTGTCCGCTGTTTTTTGTGAAGATGACATGCAAAATATTATGTGTCAATGCGGCATGTGGGGGTATTCGTCATGTCTGTGACAAAGCTCTAGTTTGCTTATTTCACTAAGTTTAATAACTATATTGAACTCACATGTATTGTTTCTTATTAAATGCCATACAGTTGTATTGTCTCACATTTAAAGTTGTTAAGTCTCAGGTATAAGTCATAAACTGTCACATTTAAAGGTGTGCAGACTGACACTTAAATATGTAGATTGTAACATTTATAGTTGTGTTGTCTCACATTTTAAGTTGCTGAGTATCACATTTAAATTATGAAGTCTCACATTTAAAGTTCTATAGTCACACAATTAAAGGTGTACAGTCTCACATTCTAAATTGCTCAAGTAATGCCTGTTTTTGATTTACAAAAAATAAATATAACACCTTGCTACAAACCCAAAAATTCCAATTTCAAATGGTGCGCGTAAAACATTGATACTACGTTATTCTGAGTTCTAATTGGTGAAAAATAAATTGCAACATTCTAAATACCAATTATAGGCACAATGTTTGGCATTTAAAAAACAGGTCTGTAAAGTAAGGTGTTGCAAGGCTTATTCATGTGTCTCTAAACAATCCGGTTTTAGTTTACTTTCCATTTCCTTTTCAGTGAACTTTACTAGCAAACATGACAAACGTCATTGAAGTGAAAGTCGATGACAACCCCCTTCTTGCACAAACACTACAACTCGCTTAAGAAATTCAGCACGAAGCTGTCTTGCGTCAGACTTAAGCCTCCCATGTTGGTTACATCAACACTTCCAACAGCAGAGCCTTGGTGAGTTCGACTTCCGTCTCAGCATCGATGTCGCTTAGCAACAATTGGATGATGGGCGTCGACAAATTAGGCCGGACAAGTCGCTCGAACTGAAACGATCTGATACAACAGGTAGAGCAGGCGTTGCGTGACACATCCGTTAATGTGACAGACCTCGATATGTTGTTTTAGAATAATGTGAACCTTAGGCCTGGAGAGCAGTATGCGATTGACGCCATTCAACAAAAGTTATTGTCGGAGTTCTTGGGTTTGGGGTGGCGACTTCGGCGTCGGGACTCACTCCATCTCTGTCTATGGCCCGGTCAAAGCAGCAGCAGCAATAAGAACAACAAGTAGTATCTAAGCAGTGTTCTGGAATATGGGGCTTCATGTATGTGCTTAAATTGTCATCCTAGACTAGCCTGTGCAGATTGCACATACATTAAGTCCTATTAAAGTGTCATCCCAGATTTGCCTGTGCAGACTGCACAAACATTAAGTCCTATTAAATTGTCAAGCCAGATTAGCCTGTGCAGACTGCACCTACATTAAGTCCTATAAAATTGTCATGCCAGATTAGCTTGTGCAGACTGCACCTACATTAAGTCCTATTAAATTGTCATCCCAGATTAGCCTGTGCAGACTGCACCTACCTTAAGTCCTATTAAATTGTCATCCCAGATTAGCCTGTGCAGACTGCACATACATAAAGTCCTATTAAAGTGTCATCCCAGATTAGCCTGTGCAGACTGCACATACATTGAGTCCTATTAAAGTGTCATCCAAGATTAGCTTGTGCAGACTGCACCTACATTAAGTCCTATTTAATTGTCATCCCAGATTAGCCTGTGCAGACTGCACCTACATTAAGTCCTATTAAATTGTCATACAAGATTAGCTTGTGCAGACTGCACCTACATTAAGTCCTATTAAAGTGTCATCCCAAATTAGCCTGTGCAGACTGCACATACATTAAGTCCTATTAAAGTGTCATCCCAGATTAGCCTGTGCAGACTGCACAAACATTAAGTCCTATTAAATTGTCATCCCAGATTAGCCTGTGCAGACTGCACCTACATTAAGTCCTATTAAATTGTCATCCAAGATTAGCCTGTGCAGACTGCACCTACATTTAGTCCTATTAAAGTGTCAACCCAGATTAGCCTGTGCAGAGTGCACATACATTAAGTCCTATTAAAGTGTCATTCCAGATTAGCCTGTGCAGACTGCACATACATTAAGTCCTATTAAAGTATCATCCCAGATTAGCCTGTGCAGACTACACCTACATTAAGTCCTATTAAAGTGTCATCCCAGATTAGCCTGTGCAGACTGCACATACATTGATTCCCATTAAAGTGTCATCCCAGATTAGCCTGTGCAGACTGCATATACATTAAGTCCTATTAAAGTGTCATCCCAGATTAGCCTGTGCAGACTGCACATACATTAAGACCTATTAAAGTATCATCCCAGATTAGCCTGTGCAGACTGCACAAACATTAAGCCCTATGTTCCCAGAATGAAGCTCATATAGTTCACTTAACTTCAGTCCTTTTATGTGCCTGATTAAGAAAAAGGTCCAAGCATCAAATGGTAAGTAGGTGTTTTTAAAATTAATCTACTTGATAAATAAATAGCAAATAGCAATTGATCAGGTTTAATCATAGAAGGTCAAGGCATAGTTTTGTCTACGTTTCGGCTGAAATTCAGCCCTTGCACCAAGCGTTTATCCTTGCATGTAAAATCCGCTGTAATAGACTTGTTAAATTTTATTTATTTTCGCAAAACAATTATTTAAACGACTTCAGCACATTATACAATTATTCCCTTCAATATTTATTTAAGTTCCTGAATTGTAGCCAGTTCCTACAGGATCCCATGCAGTCATAGATCGGTACCCAGCTGAACAACAGGCTGTCTGGTAAGCTGGGCCCGGATAGGTGCAGCCAGTCTAAAGCTGGGGCTCCAAACTGTCCTGCCAAGTGGGCTGATTTTACCTCTTCTACAAGGTACATTGGTACTGTAATTTACCGTGTATAATGTGCAGTGTTACTACTCAAAATTTTATTTCAATAGTGTGTGCGTGTTATACATTGGTAATACTCTATCCTTGCTGGAAACTTAAACTTAATTCATTACGTAATTGTAAATATTCATAATAGTTGCCTTTTTGTATTGCCTTGAAAGGGTGCAGGGGGGGAGGTCGTATAGAATTGTAGAATTCTCTCTGTCCTTTAATTCTTCCGTATGTCCGTCCAACTCTTTTGGAGTTACACGTAACTTAATGCAGATTGGTTAGATATGGATGAAAAATGATTGTATCAAGTGAACAGTATATAGTAGGCTGTGTGTGTGTGAAGTGTTAATTGTATACCTCATTTGCATCAAGAGCCTTCAAACATAATGTATTTCTTATATTATTTAATCAAACAACATTGATTGACCTCCAATATAACTGATGCTATTTCAGAATGCATTAATTATTTGGTTTACAGGGACATATGTCAGTGATGCGCAAAGAGCTGGTTTTCTATTCACAGAGAAAAATCCTAACAACTCCAACTCATTCACTACATCTCAATAGGTAAGTCCCCTAACCATTGCAAAACGTACACTGTGGCACCTGATCACTGGGATATAAGTCGTCCGTTTACATTCTGCACAGTATGCAACCACAGCAGATTTGCTTATTTCCCTCACAGGTACCCAATAGAACAAGAATGGGATTAATTGTTTGAGTTGAGTTGCACAGTTCTGTGGTGTGAGCAGAATCCTATCTTGGGACCTTTCGTTTCCTAGACCAACATCCCACCACTTGACTAAGGTCCCACATTAATACAGTATTACGCAAAAAACATGATATCTGATCAATTTTCATGTATTTTTAAGTATTCTCAATGTAAAGTGATGAAATATTAGGATATCATATTTTTAACACTCCGGGATTAAGAGAAAGTCCCTTTCCCCCATTGCTATGCACCTGGTGAACATATTTGTTTCTCTATAACCACCTGTGAAATAAAGTTTAAGAATATACTGAAATTAACTCAACACATATTCTCTGTTGATTTAAAATGATTGCATTGCATGTCTATATTATTTTCAGAAGCTTTCTATCTCTGAAACATTGTTGCCACAAAATTGGTTCAGTTCAAATCTGTTGGCTAAGCAATATGGAAGCTTATGGTTGACAAAGACAAAAATTCTGGAGTTTACAACTGCGTTTACTGCATGGTCAATGCAGCATTCTAATTATGTCCATGGACCTTGATTAACTAACTACATCTACGAATTAAAGCATTTTTCATTAATTTTCATGACTGTGTTACTATTCCATTCACTAGTTGCAATTTGACATGATTGTTTTGCGCCAACTTTAGCACTGGTTGCTTGCATTTGTCTTTGCCAAAATGGCATCAATGTTTGCAGAAAGTATTACATGGGGCTATTCAACAAAAACAAAACCAGAAACAATAAACGCATAACTGTTTTTGATTTTATAGAAAAACTTTTAGCGGCTGCAAGTGGACTGTTGGTGTCAACTATAATGCCTGCTGTCTTAAGAACAAAAGTTTAGCTTGGATCATCATGACAGTTATTGATAATGTTTGTGGTCATAATATCCCGAACCAGTTTAGTAACCAGCCAGCATGCCTGTAGCACTTCCAAAATATGACTCTTTAACTAAGAAACAATTGACCAAATTAAACTTTTCTGCTATTGCACTCACGATCAATGTAACCCAGTCTTTTAAACAGTTGTTGTCTTTCTTGTTTTGAGTGAACAACTGGGTAAACCGTCTGAAATATTGTCCCTTGTCTGTGCGTAAATGCCATCAGAATGTATGCAAAAAGGCGTAATTTTTCAACATTTCATACACTAAACTGCGTAGTGCTGTGTATTGTTTAAGTCCTGTGTCTTAATTTTAATGAAAGACCTTTTAGTGATGATAAGAATGATTTCCGGCAGATGCAACTTGAGTTCCACTGTGTTTATATTCGATTTTACAGGACATCTTATCAATGAACATGACGCCCTTTCCGGAATGAACAGTGGCACTGTGATTAATGTGACCCTTCAGAGAAAAGGGATTCCAGGACCAATATCACCCCAGTATCAATCAGGGCTCCAACAATAGTGGTTCCCCAGCCCAAGCCTTGTGAGCACTTGGGAAGGGGTCAAGATGCACATGGGGTCTTAACTCTGTTGTCCGGGGGCTTCTCCCAGCAGCAGTGGAACAACCTGGCATCCCAGGTTAGCTGTAGATTCCCGTATCTAGCACGATGCAGGGTTTAATACAATTATTTTGACAACAGACGCCTACTGCTGCTCTTTCATTACTATTTGTATAGTGGACTGAGTTATCTCAAACAATTTAGGGGCCTTGCATAAATGTTAAATAAATAATAAATATATCATTATACCTTGGTCACGAAAGTTCAAAAGGGGAACAATAAGTCGCTGTCAGTTGCTTCGTCTGTTGGTCTGCATAAAAGTTTGTGTTATAAGTTGGTGGAACAAACATTGTCCACACCTCTTAAGCAATTGAATATTACCTTCAATTGTGTCATCAACTTGAAGAACACAGATAACATGCTTATATTCCCAACTTTTGAACACAAACAAGAATCATTAACCAAGTCAATCATATAATAAGATAGTGCTTATAGCATTTTCAAAATTATCGAGGACAAATTGTACAAATTTTGTATTATTTAGCCTTTATGAAAGTTGATTATAATCCATTTAAGGACAAATATTATTTTAAGTCATGTTAAATTTAAACGCCCCTTCATCAGGGGGCTATTTCGCTTGCTTTAACATTTTGAATAAATTCTTTTTTTAATTGTGTTATCACATATAGTGATAATGCCAATTAATTTTAAACTCGTCATTTCATCAAACTGTGAACAAGTCCCTAAAACAACTCTGAAAAGTCATATTTCGTGGAGTTCAATTGATTTTTTATCTCTATCTTCCTTTCACAGCAGGGGATCTCACACTATAACAACGGTCACCTATAATTGTCTGGTGGCGTTCAGCTTCACTATAACAACGGTCACGTATAATTGTCTGGTGGCGTTCAGCTTCACTATAACAACGGTCACGTATAATTGTCTGGTGGCGTTCAGCTTCACTTTAACAATGGTCACGTATAACTGTCTGGTGGCGTTCAGCTTCACTATAACAACGGTCACGTATAACTGTCTGGTGGCGTTCAGCTCACACTATAACAACGGTCACCTATAATTGTCTGGTGGCGTTCAGCTCACACTATAACAACTGTCACCTATAATTGTCTGGTGGCGTTCAGCTTCACTATAACAACGGTCACGTATAATTGTCTGGTGGTGTTCAGCTCACACTATAACAACGGTCACCTATAATTGTCTGGTGGCGTTCAGCTCACACTATAACAACTGTCACCTATAATTGTCTGGTGGCGTTCAGCTTCACTATAACAACGGTCACCTATAATTGTCTGGTGGCGTTCAGCTTCACTATAACAACGGTCACCTATAATTGTTCACCTTCAGACATTGCCAAATCAGAGCTACTCGTTCAGGGAGCCCACAGTATCCAAGCAACAAAGCCATGTTCAGCGAGCCCACAGTATCCAAGCAACAAAGCCATCCGCACAGCAATGACAATAGCATGAACAGCGCGCGGGTCAGCCATCTCAAATGTTTGGACAATCTACTCACAGCAGTTTATTGAAATTTTTGCTCAGTATGGAAAACAACTATATATGCTGTGTTCTGCAAATACTGGGCTTATGCTTGAGCGTAAACTGTTGTCCCAAACACATTCTTTTAACGAAAACTACCATTCAAAAGGAAAGTGTCCTCCCTGATTACCCTGGTTGGACTGCACAATTAAGGCCAACACTTTAAGCACATGCTTCAAGCTCACTTTTCCCAAAACAAGCCTTATATTGATGTCCCACGTGCATGTTTCAAATTTCCACGAATCATTCCTAGTGATATCAAAGTTTGCATATTACATTTGTATTATCCTACGTTTGTATGGATCATGTTAGGTAATTTTTGTTTACATATATATTTCCATATGAGCCAGGCTCTGGGAAAACCAGGCTTCATATATGTGCACTCCACACAGGCTAATAAGGGAAGACAATTTCTGCTTCATGTATGTGCACTCCACACAGACTAATCAGGGAAGACAATTTCTGCTTCATATATGTGCACTCCACACAGGCTAATCAGGGAAGATGATTTCTGCTTCATATATGTGCACTCCACACAGGCTAATCAGGGAAGATGATTTCTGCTTCATATATGTGCACTTCACACAGGCTAATCAGGGAAGACAATTTCTGCTTCATGTATGTGCACTCCACACAGGCTAATCAGGGAAGACAATTTCTGCTTCATATATGTGCACTCCACACAGGCTAATCAGGGAAGACAATTTCTGCTTCATATATGTGCACTCCACACAGGCTAATTAGGGAAGACAATTTCTGCTACGTTGTCTGAATAAGTGTCAAAATCGTTTCTGATCAATAACTCGTCAACCAATTGACCGATTGGCTTGATACTTCCTATGCCGATTGGACTTGGGCAGTAGATGACCCCTTCAAATTGGGGTCACTATGTCAAAGGTCACGGTCACTGTCACAATAAGTGTAAAAATCAGTTCCAATCAATTACTTGTCAACAATTGACTGATTCACATGTGCATTCACCTTGGGCAGTAGATAACCCCTATTGAAATGTGCACATTTTATCATCCTATGTGAAAGTGACATAATGTATGCCCCTTGTTATACCCAACCACACCCAGAGTGATCTAGAATTGGCTTTGTCTGTATGTCATTTTGTCACAAACTGTTTAGGGCTATATCTAAGAAAATATATAAGATTTTAACATTTAACTTTATGGTTGTATAGATAAAGAGAAGTAACTTGCACAAGAACCATAACCCAACATTGTCTTATATAAGAGTTATAGCCTTTTGTTGTTTTTATATGATGTAACTATTCATGGCTATATCTCAGATACGATACAAGATTTCGACATGAAACTTCATGGTTTCAAAGATATCAATGAGTAAATGTGCTTGTACAAGAACCACAACCTTTGACTTTTGTAAATAAGAGTTATTGCAGTAAAATATAAAGCAAAACAATTACTATTTAATAAATAAATACATTGAACCACATAATTAATGAAATAATAAATCCTAAATGGAAGTCAGAGCTAAAATGATGCTTACCTGATCATGGATTTCAATCAATTAAGTAGAACCCTGCTTTTTGATTCAACCATGTGGCAATGTTGTCACTTTTTCCCTGTACTCATTATCTCCCTTGCATCAGATAGCTGCAAATGTTACAGGAAAGCTTAATAATTTCTTTTATATTAGTACAAATTATGTTAAATTGCATAATTGTGTAAAAATGTATACTTGCCCTTGTCTGGTCATAGGTTTTTAATGACTAAGAGTTAAAATGTAATGTTAATAATTCATTTCAGATCCAATATCTGAAACACAACCACTTTCCAGCTGAGAGGCCCATGATGGAGATACCAAAAAAACACCAAGATACCAAGCCGCGGCTTGCTACCTTGCCCCATGTCCACCCCACCCAGAAGTCAGACCCCTCTGTCTTAAACCATGCCACGTAACCACAGGGGCGTTAACTAGGACTTGAACCAAGACAGGGACTTTAACTGCGAGACAGTTTGGGAGGTCCTGAAACAATACTTCTCGTTCAAAACTGCTCAGGAGGGACGGTACTCTCTGTCGGATTATCTGGGGGTGTCCTTGTCTTCAATTCAGTCCCCGGTGTCCACTCTGGTCCCATGCGAATGTACTCGAATCTCCAGTAGAGCTACCAAAACAAACAAAGCAACTACCCGCAGCAAACTTGCTAGTTTACCCAAATCATTTAGCACAGCAGGGAAATGCAAAAGGCCAAACCATGTCTTAACCAAATGGCAGTAGCATAAACTCTTATGCGGGGCAGCCCGGTTTGCCGCAAAGTGAGCCCAAAATGTTTGGCACCCAAGCAACATCACGAGGTTACGTAAAAAATTCGGATTGTTCAAGAACAAACCCTGAACCCACCTTTCGGAGCAGGAAATGTTAGCGAGGAACAATTATGGTGGATATCAAACCTGCCCAGACAAAATAAACAACCTCAGACACACCAACAGTTTTCAACGCCGCAACCTTAAGCAGAAGAGAAGAAATGCTGACTAGAACTTTGTTGAGGATGGACAGTGAGGAAAGTGGATAGAATTTAGCTATAAGACAAGTTAGGAAAAACACGGTGAAAGAAATCATGTCATACCTGTATCAGCTAGAGTTGAAACCTTTTATAGTGGATGTTGTCGCTCCTAGAGAGTGTACAGAAGAAACGCAGGATGGTGCTTTTTGTATTTCAATGAAGGGTTAGAGGTTCATGAACGTGTATCAAGCCAAACCTCTATTTGTATAATGCCAAGAGCCTGTGGGAACGAGTGGCTTAATGCATATGTGTTAAGTGGCAGTCCGCAAAGACTAATCGGGGAAGATCTTTTTTGCCCAGACTAGATTTCTCGGTTGGAAAAGACTTCATTTAAACAAACTTTCCTTAAAAGCAGAGAGTTTTGTCACTGATAAGGACAGCATTTTCTACCCGGTACTTTACTTTACTCACATGAATTAAGCACGGTTTTCCCAGTGACAGGCTCGTCCAATATTGAACATTTAACATTGACATTTGAATCATTCATTCAAAGTGGCTGCTTGATCAAGCTAGCACAAAATCTTAATAGTATTCATTGAGACCAAGACATTTTACTGCCTGCCAGTACAAAGATTGATTGAATAGACAATAACTGGTACAGGGCATTTGGGTTGTACTTCAGTAACATGTTGTTAAGTTTTTAGGTGATAACACCTGACTTAGTATCCACTATTAAATAATTGTTTCAGACATTGATCTACACTCATCAAAGTATTTTTGTTTTGTTGTAATATAAAATGTAACAATATTAAAATGGCCGAGATGCAAATACTAAAGTCAGATTATGTTGCAAACATGCATTATTCAGAGCAAGTATTGAAAATCATAAAGTTGTCCGAGATAAAAAAAAATTACAAATTTAGTGCTTTCCACAGGCCATATAACAATGTCGATGTTAAAATTTTCTGATCAATGTATTTTTTTAGTAACTGCAACTAGCCTTTTTGGCGATCATGCAAAGTTTGCAAATCCTTGCCGTCTCATGTATACATTTGTTGCTAGATTGCGTAGTTTCGGACCTATATAAATAATTGTACATATAGAGTATTTTATAGAGTAACCTTTTTTAAATTCTTAGATGATAAAAAAAGTTCACGTTAATGAACATTTTGTTTGAAGTTTGTTTACTTTTTTTTCAGGATAATGACCTATTTATTTAGTATACCACTGTGCTAAAATGTCAACTAGTTATGTCCAGCGTTGTTTATAAATTATATACTAGCTAATGTGCAATGCATTGTTTACAGTAAAGTTGGCATACAATAGTGTTGAAATGTCTCAAATTGCAGACTTTAAATGTAACACTATTAAATAGTGATTATAGGCAGTTAATTTGTTCCCCAGATGTCAGAGAAATATTCTGTTACGTTTGGAAGATAGGATACAGTCATAAGAAAGTGTATTCATTTCATGCATAGTAATTGTTTTATGTGTTTATGTTATGTGTAGTTGATATTAAACTTGTGTTCAATGTATTATTTCACTCATGTGAGTAATCATAGCAATATCACATACTTATAGGCGCTATACTATTTAATGATGTTACTACGCTGGTGGCTCAAGTAAGACTGTATCAGTCTCGTGGCTTGTGCTTTTTGGCATCACACTCGAGGCTCCACATCTCGTGTGATACGTCATTACACAAGTCACTTGATTGATACAAACTCTTTGAACAATTGACTAGCGTAATAGTCCGCATATAAATCTGTTTTGTAAATGTCAACAACTAAAGTACTTCAGCTTAGGTTTTAAATAAAAAATAAACGACACATTGTTAACTAAAATGTTATCAATTGTTTCGTCGGCATCTCGTGTGATACGTCATTAAACAAGCCACTCAACTGATACAAACTCTTACAACAATTGACTAGCGTAATGTTCCGCATATAAATCTGTTTTGTAACAAGTAAAGTACTTCAGCTAAGGTTATAAAAATAAACGACCCATTGTTATCAATTGTTTTGTCGGAACAAACTGCAGGATACTTATGTCAGGAGTACCAGACAAACAAAATCTTAACATCCTTTTTCTTCAAATGAAAAGTAACACATTTAGATTTAGAAAATAATATTTTATTCTAATCTAGAAAGGTATTTTTTATAGGTAAGGTCTTCTCACGATGAAGTATATAATAAATTTGAAATACTGGAAATAGAATTAACGTCGTGATACATATATAATACAATAAAGCATATTAATTTTTAACCAAACCCATATCATAAGATTTGTATATACTCACTTCATGTTGACGAAATGCTTATTTTTTTTGATAAAAATACCGTGTGCAGTCAAATTAGTTTTTGTGGATTTTCTATACATTTTATTCAATGTATATACACATTTATGTATAATACTATATATTTTGTATTAACATTCAAAGTACCATGTTTTAACACTTAATAAGATATATCCTCAGTAGATATTGTATCTAAACATTCAGAATGACGATAGTTCCTTAAGATATATCCTCAGTTGATAGTGTATCTAAACATTCAGAATGACGATAGTTCCTTAAGATATATCCTCAGTTGATATTGTATCAAACATTCAGAATGACGATAGTTCCTTAAGATATATCCTCAGTTGATAGTGTATCTAAACATTCAGAATGACGATAGTTCCTTAAGATATATCCTCAGTTGATAGTGTATCTAAACATTCAGAATGACGATAGTTCCTTAAGATATATCCTCAGTTGATAGTGTATCTAAACATTCAGAATGACGATAGTTCCTTAAGATATATCCTCAGTTGATAGTGTATCAAAACATTCAGAATGACGATAGTTCCTTAAGATATATCCTCAGTTGATAGTGTATCTAAACATTCAGAATGACGATAGTTCCTTAAGATATATCCTCAGTTGATAGTGTATCTAAACATTCAGAATGACGATAGTTCCTTAAGATATATCCTCAGTTGATAGTGTATCTAAACATTCAGAATGACGATAGTTCCTTAAGATATATCCTCAGTTGATAGTGTATCTAAACATTCAGAATGACGATAGTTCCTTAAGATATATCCTCAGTTGATAGTGTATCTAAACATTCAGAATGACGACAGTTCCTTAAGATATATCCTCAGTTGATAGTGTATCTAAACATTCAGAATGATGATAGTTCCTTAAGATATATCCTCAGTTGATAGTGTATCTAAACATTCAGAATGACGATAGTTCCTTAAGATATATCCTCAGTTGATAGTGTATCTAAACATTCAGAATGACGACAGTTCCTTAAGATATATCCTCAGTAGATATTGTATCTAAACATTCAGAATAACGACAGTTCTTAAGATATATCCTCAGTAGATATTGTATGTGGAACCAAATCATGTTAAGGCGATAAACAAAACCACAACACTTTTTTCTGAGTGTCGTTACTTTGTCCAAATCTCCTTTTTCAATTATCAACGCAAAGACCAATAGCACTCCGCTGTTTTTAGTTTGTATATTGTTTTCTTGAGAGAGATATGACGAACGCTAGGCCGACACCATTCCCACTGAGTCACTGCGAAATATAAGAACATGTTTAAGGACAGTTGGACAAAGATACAGAAATTAAAGACAGACCGGCTAGATACATATAAATTTAGACATACGCATAGTTACTTCTGTTTTTATGTACTGATGTGTCGGAAACCGATGTGTCAGTATCATATCAACAGTATTTTAAAACACATGTACACTGATAAAAAAATCCATGCGAAAAAAAAACACATAATTTCCGATTGATGGAAATGACACTTATTCACTGAAAATTCTTTCATTTTTAGGTAGTACATTTAGTTATGTTCGTGTTTATAAGCGCTTGGTGCGAAACGAATATATATCAGTTTATACGCAGGGTACGAACTCCGTGTACTTACTCGATCTACTCCAGAAGCGTCATCAGCTGTCGCATGAATAGAAACAAGAAATATCAATTAACATCAGAAAAATGCTTATTGAGAGATCTTTACTAGAAACTTCGTATTTGGTAATTTTCTAGTCTTTTTTAGTTCACCTGAGCACAATGTGCTTATGATGAGCTTTTGCGATCGTCTTTAGTCCGGCGTGCGTTGTGCAGCGTCAACATTTGCCTTGTTTACACTCTAAATGGTTCCGATTGGTTGAAAAACATGAACGCTAGGGTCCGGGACATTTTTCCTTATATGTCAAAAAACTTGTTAGCACTCTAAAAGTTACGTTTATAGTTCACTTTTCATGATACTTGGTCACAACATTTGTTCTAATGCTATCTTGGGCTCCAAAGAATAGGTCAGTTACTTTATGTCTTTGCGAGGTGAGCGAATTTGTGCCTTTCACGCCATCTTGTTGTTTGATCAGCACGTATTTTAATGTTTTGAAAACGGTATGATGCCCATTAGAAGCGATTTCTGTAAAGTTTGTTTGAAGTCTGAATGGGCAGGGACTTTAACCCATTTAGGGACTCTCCCATCCTTCTAAATTGGATCAATGTATTTCCAAAATTATGGATGTCTAGTATACTTATTTCCATATTTAGAATATTGCTTACAGAAATTCCTTTAAGCAAACAGCGCAGACCGTGATGAGGCGCCGCATCATGCGGCGTCTCATCTGGGTCTACGCTGTTTGCCAAGCCTTTTTTCTAGACGCTAGGCATAAATGGTTTAATATATGAGTCTCGCTCCGGGTAAACAGGGCTTAAAGGGACATGTTCACGTGTCGGTAAATTGACAATATTAAAACAAAATATTCAGATTCGCAAATTTTCATTGTAGTTATCATATAGTGAGGGAACAGTAATACTGAACAATTACCATGCTCTAAAATATCCGTTACAAGCATCTTTTGACGAATTAAAAATCTGCAAAATTATAAAGCGTTGCAACGCGAAACGATTTAACGATTTGAAGAGTTCTGTTGTTGTCGTAATGTTTTGGGACACTACGAGGATTGCTTATATAAAGCATAAAATAAATCACTAATTGTATCAGCACAGATGGCTGAGTGGTCTAGGCCCTAGACTTTTACTCCAGGGTTCAGTGGTTCAGATGAAGGTAACTTTTTCCTTTTTTTAATTGCATTCTTGTTTTTTTTACTGGAGCTTTTTAGATCCAATGTTTACATTTTTTATCAATGTAAAGCATTTAATGACAAACTTCAATACTTTTCAAATTCTGTGAAAAGGCCCCTTAAACGCATGTGCGTAATAAGTCATCACAGAAATTAGCCTGTGCAGTCCGCACATCCTAATGTTGGGCGATACTTTCCGCCTTTATGTTATTTTTCTATATTAAATCGAGCCGCGCTCTGGGAAAAAGGGTCTTAATGCAAGTGCGCAAACTATCAGGGACGTCACTTTCCGTCGTAACTTGATTTTAGTTAAGATAATAAAATACTTATTTTCAACAAAAAATACTGTAAACGCAGAAAGTGTCGTCCCTGGTATGGGTGACTGCACAGGCTTATGTGGGACAACACTTAACGCACATGCATGAAACCGCGTTTTCCCAGATCTAAGCTTAATTATATAATTTGAGAGCACCAGGGCAAATTGTGAGTTATAAAGATATTGTGTTCTATCACTTTTTTTTATTAAGTTTGTAATTTAAATTGTCTACGATATTATATTTTCTATTCTTATTGCCTATACTTTGTAAAATAAAATAGGATTTATTTTAGCATTCAATAAGAGGCAAAACGAAAGTTTGACTTAAAGAGCGCCCGTACGACGTCATTTATTAAATTCTGCTCTCAATTAAAACTTATATTAAATATTAAAGATATATGTTGTTGGTTATGTGGTCAATATTTTATCACTGGTATAAATACAATTTATACGAAAATTTCGCACAATGGCGTCATGGCGGCCATCTTTCTCGACAGGAAATGTCGTCATTATTTCTAATGACGAGGACGTCACAAGCCTAACGTCCGATTTGGCTTTAAGAAGGGATATATATATATACATATTTATATATATATATACATACATACATACATATATTTTTTTTGTATATATATATATATATATATATATATATATATATATAATATATACCTGAACTGAAAAACTATACATTAAGCGCATATTTTATGTCTAATCATATAAATAAATTATTCGGTCCCAAGCATAATCTAAAATGATATGGGCCGTGCTCTGTGAAAAAGGAGTTTAATAATTGTGCTTAAAGTTCCGTCCCAGATTAGCATGTGCAGTCCGCATAGGCTTTGCAGGGACTAACCTTTCCAGCTACTGGAATTTTGCTTAGAAGAGACTCTTTAAACGAAAATACATAATAGCGGAAAGTGGCGTCCCTGATTAGCCTGTGCGGACAGCATAGGCTAATCTGAGACGACACTACGCACATGCATTCAAGCCCTTTTTCACAGAGCACGTCTCATGTATTGTTCCAAAATGAGAGCTTACAATTCGCACTTGAAAATGTCCATTTTAATTCAGCCGAAAGAAGGCATAAAGTAGTCGCATCGTTTCCCGTCAGAAAGTATTGACTGGATTCAAATAACTCAGAAAGTATTAACTGGATTCACATAACTCACAAAGTATTGACTGGATTCCCATAAAACAGACAGTATTGACTGGATTCACATAACTCAGACAGTACTGACTGGATTCACATAACTCAGACAGTATTGACTGGATTCACAGTACTCAGACAGTATTGACTGGATTCACAGTACTCAGACAGTATTGACTGGATTCACATAACTCAGACAGTATTGACTTGATTCACATAACCCAGACAGTACTGACTGGATTCACATAACTCAGACAGTATTGACTGGATTCACATAACTCAGACAGTATTAACTGGATTCACATAACTCAGACAGTATTGACTAGATTCACATAACTCGGAAAGTATTGACAGGATTCACATAACTCAGAAAGTATTGACTGGATTCACATAATTCAGAAAGTATTGACTGGATTCACATAACTCAGAAAGTATTGACTGGATTCACATATTTCAGAAAGTATTGACTGGATTCACATAATTCAGAAAGTATTGACTGGATTCACAGTACTCAGACAGTATTGACTGGATTCAAATATAATTACTTTATGAGCCTCTCTCAGTGAAAACTGGGTTTAATGCATGTCCGTTAAGTCCGCCTTTATGGATTTTTCCTTTAAAGGAACTATCTTCCAAACGAAAATCAAGAGGCCTTCTGTGGTTAAAATGTTCAGACTGCTCAGACTTATCTTGGACAACAATTTTGTTTCGTACCCACCTACAAATGCACATGCATTAAACGCCGTTTTTTTTACTCGACGCTCAACGCTTGTCCGCCATTGTCTGCGGAAATTTGGTTTTGAGGTTCCGACACAAACATTCAATTTTGCGAACATAGTTCTATTTAAGCTTAATATAATTGATCACAAACATAATTTGCAAAACATATTAATATATAGTGCATGCCTGTACACATAAATGTCTCGTTTTCCTGTATTGCGCGCAATTATGCAGATTTCAATATACATATTAACAAGGGAAAGCACTTCGCATTAATGACTTCGTAAGCGCACTACGATAGCCTCTCTTACATCAAATGTTCGCTTTTTACAAACATAAATTAATTATTAAAAACCTGACAGAGGCCAATGTTTGCAAAACATCGTTGTAACTTCTTCAGATTATATAAATTGTTAAATGTCATTTTTTTAACAAAATGTTTTGAACAAAAACAATTACACAACCAGATAAAACATCAATAACACACACTGAAAACTCGACCCAAACTCGTCTTAAGCCCTTTGAACACCGTGATCTGAACGCATTCTTGGGGCATTGACTCAACCATCACCACCACCATCACTAAAACAGCCGCTAACTACGACTCCAACACCAGTTGCCACCACAACTAACCCCATCACGTCCGCCGACTCAACCACACCACCAACACACCGCAACTTCACCACCACCACTATAGCATCACCACTATAACCACAACAACCATCACCTACCCCACCCCTACCTGCCCAAAGCTAGAGCCGCCACAAACTCAATTACCTCCCCCGCTTCTGATATCACCACAACAACTTCCACACTCCCACAACCACCACCGCATCTCAATAGTCACCACAACAACGTCAACCGCTATCGCCAAAAAACACCTCCACCATTATCACCATCATTACCACCACCCCCCAACCACCAGCACAACCATCACCCCCTGTTCTTATTCAAACCACCTCCAGCATCAATTTGACCACCATAGCAAAAACCACCACGACCGCACCCCGCCCCTCCCCACCACAACGAACACCCACACCAACAACTACTTCGCGCTTTCGAGCATTGTCATAATAAAATGCATTTCTTACGAAATAAATAGTGTTCCCTTTGATTAAAACTGATGCTCTTTACAAACGAGTTCATGTAATCTCTGAAACATTGGCCTTTTCACAGATTTTGGCATGTTACGAAGTTTGTCATTAAATGCTTTAACTTGATAAATGTAAACATTTGATATAAAAATGCTCCAGTAAAAAAATCAATAATAAAATTTAAAAAAAAAAGAAAAAAAGGTAACCGTTAGCAGGGCTCGAACTGGTGACCCCTGGACTCTTGGAGTAAAAAGTCTGTGACTTAGACCACTCGGCCATCCTTCTGTATATACCATCAGATGTATTTTATACTTTATATAAGCAATCCTTGAAGTTTCCCAAAATATAACGCAACAACAGAACTCACCAAATTATTAATTAGTTTCGCATTGCAACGCTCTATAATTTTCGGCGCATTAAATATTCAAAAGATGCATATAATGGCTATTTTAGAGCATGGTAAATGTTCAGTATTACTGTTTCCTTACAAATATCATAACTAAAACAAAACTTTGCGAATCTGAAACACCCAGGACAGAGGTTGACAAAGGTTTTCATGGAAACTGATAGCAACACCATAATAAGTGGTTCATGATTGACATGTGTCAATGTGCCCTCTTTCACATAATCATCGACTTTGCTTCAACCAGAAACCGTCAAAAATCTCTGACAATTATTACGGAAAAGCGTGATTGAGAACTTTCATTGTTTTGTCAAACCCGATCGTCTTGATAAAGTTAAGATCGATTCTCCAAAAATTAAATTGGTTGCGGATCTACTTGCCGGAAACTCATGGCTGCAGCCTAAGCAGCGAATTGGAAACCCGTCACGTTAATTAGGGCTCCCGTCACGTTAATTAGGGTTCCCGTCACGTTAATTAGGGCTCCCGTCACGTTAATAAGGGCTCCCGTCAAGTGAGCGGAAGCGAATTTTTATTTATTCGAGAAAACGAAACAACGAGTAAAAAACTCTGTCACCCGATCGAAAGTAAATGTTGAATTGGCAAATATTGTTCCTGATGGTACGATATAAATGTAGAATAAAATCATGTTGTTATTGGTCAGTAAACTAGAATATCACTTACCTTATTTTTTATTTATCAGACATATTTAAAAATGTTTCTTTTAGTCTTGTGTTTGTAAGCATTCAAACATATTTTAACATCTAATTTTAGAGGGGCCGTCCATCAGAATTTGGCATGTATTGAATCTTGTCATTAAATATTTTAAATGCTTTATATTGATAAATTTAAACATTTGAACCTAAAATATCCAGTAAAAAATGCAATTTAAAAAAAGGAAAAAAGTAACCCTCAACAGGGGTCGAACCACTGACCCCTGATATCCTGGAGTTAAAAAAACTCCCGCCTAGACCATTCGACCATTAATACTCGTGCTTAAAACGGGTAAATTTTGTAGCTATATAAGCAATCCTCGTAGATTCCACAAATATTGTTTCGCGTCGCACGACGAATTATCTGTTGGACGGCCCCTATAAGGGCACTTGTTCACGGTTTTGTAAAATGAAGAAATTTGTGTCATGATTAAAAAAACAACACATAAATAATATTTAAACAAGCGAAAGAATACTGATGTCTTAGAAAACTGTTTAATATAGCGTTTCATTATACTCGTGATTCGAAATCGGCAAAATAATAAAATAATAAATCGCTTGTAACTCTTTACTCGATTATTTGAAGAATGCGTGTAGTCCTAAAATACGGTTTATAATTCGGTAATGAATATAAAAGCCAGCGTATCTCAGTGGTAGCGTATTATCTTTTGCTTACACTGGGCTAGGTAGGATTCGAATCCCGGGACAGAAATATTTTATTGAATCTTTGTACTTGCTGTTGTAATTAGTTATGACTATTAAAAACAGTATGGTTTTCTAAGTACATGTTTAGTTATTGTAAACATATTACATGCCAATTTTCTAAAAGTTGTACTGTGTAACTCAAAACATTTTACCAACTGAACACGAACGAACAATATTCATTCAATTGAAAAATATGTCTCTGGCGGTCATTCTCCCATGTGTCGACGTAGAAATCCCTCAACGGAATTCGCTGTTTGCTGCATCAATTATTCTAGACTCGTTCCGTACCTAATACCGAATAATTCTCAGCATTAATATCGCTGTCTTCAGGTCGACTGGACAGCTGACATATATATATAATATCCGTTATACACTAATTTAACCTTGGGGCGGTTTTTTGTTAGGCTCTTTCGCAGAGACTTAAGTCCGGCGATTGTATTCAATCACGAAGCAATTTAGCCTCTTTCTGGAAAAAAAACGGGGCTTAAAGTTTTGTCGAAGATTAATCTGTGCAGTTCGCACTTTCTTCCTATGGATTTTCGTGTAGAAGAGATTCCTTCCAACTAAAGTTTCCATAAAAGCGTAAAGTGGCCACCCTGGTTTGCTTGTACGAACTAAACAGGCTAATCTGGGACGAAACTTTGAGCACATGCATTAAGCCCCATTTTCTCAGATCGCGGCTCAATTGTACTTGTATACTAAACAGAACTGCTAACTTGATACATAAAGTATGCATTTCATACTGGTATATTTTCGGAAAATGTCAAACCTTGCAAATAACTTACAATCGCACTTGTCCGACTACCGGGTATATATTTTTAACAACATTATGGGATAATGAATTCGCCAACAGAATCAATATACTTTATATCAGTAAAACAAATATATTCGCAAACATTAAAATATTGCTATAAAAGCCAAATTTTAATTATAAAACAGTTAACACAATTAAACTATAACTTCGTTTGCGTGTATATTTGTATTGTAAAATAAACAAGTTATGGTTGAGCCGCACTCAATGAAAAACGGAATTTAATGAATGTGCGTAAAGTGTCGTCACAGAAAAGCCTGTGTTATCCAAAACGGCTTATCAGAGGCGACACTTTGCGCTTTAAAGTATTTTGCATTTAAAGTAAGTCTCCTGCGAATGAAAATGCAATTTATGCGGAATATTAATACGAGTCTGCTTCCAGCATTTTTCTCTTGCGCGTTTCAGCCGAATATGTCAATGTCTGGCTCGTGTCATTCAATTAGAAAACGAAGTTATTTGGGTTTATTATTTTAAAGCAAAGTGGTTACAACTGAGTGGCTATAATTTATGACGACACTTTTGCCAATTGAGATTTATTAAAATGTAGTTATGCTTAAAACGCTACGTTATTTTGCGAAAATTACCACACTTTTTGTATGTTCTTTAACTGTTGAGGCAATTGCACTTTACCGGTACGTAAAAAAGAACGGAAAAGCGTACCCTAATTCTTACCCGCAACACCTAACATCTAACACCAAAGGCAACAGCTAATAATCCTTTTTATCCTATATATTTCCTTACAGTAGTATCGGGGGCTACCGCCCCCAAACTCTCGCTTTGTCGATAATGGTAAACAACTGCGTACCGGTAAAGTGCAATCTAGCCTTAACTGTTATATACTACCATATCATAATCAGAAAATGCTTCACATAAATTAAATGCAAATATATAAATTGTCGCTCATCCTAATGTTTGAAGAAAAAAAGTAATTCGTTGTTTATTAACAAGTAAAACGTCGGATTTTTCCGTATTTTATTTGGTTACATGCAACTATACTATGATGCAATCTTGTTCAAAGCAACTTGATATTGTCCCTGAAGGTTACCTTTAATGCAATTGCGTGAAATATCGTCCTAGATTTCGTATTTAATAGAATGTTTCGTTTAGAGGAAGTCTCTTATTATCTAAAAGCAGTCTAGGCGGAAAGTTCCGGCTTCATTGGCTCTACTGCGGACGGCACATGCTTATCTGGAACGACACTATACGCCCACGCATCAAGCCCGGTTTTCCCAGAACGAGGATCATTCATTAACCGATATGTAATTACAACCTCTAATATTCTTGGTAGGAGGCAGTATGGTGCCAACATTAGTATTTAACAAACATATATTGACTGTGTATATATTTTCTGCGAGCGATATTGTCAGTGAGCACATTAATCAAAGGGGCAAACGTGAATATTAATTAATTAACTCGCCTTTTCCCATGATTTTCTAGATAAATCGATTCTAGCGTTGAGATAATTATTGACGCGATGCTTAAAGAACCCGATGAAAGAATCTTATAGTATGAGTGAAATCAATAGATGTCTTGGGATATTAAATTGAATTAAACTTTGCTTTATAATATATAGGGGCCGTGATCTGTGAAAAGGGAGTTTAATGAAAGTGCTTAAAGTGTCGTCCCAGATCAGCCCGTGCAGACCGCACAGGCTAATCAGGAACGACAGATTCCGCTTTTATAACATGTTTCGTTTACAGGACAAAACTTTCCGCCTAAACTGGATTTTCGCTCACAAGAGACTTTTTTCTAAACGAGAAATACAATTACAGTGGAACTAGTTGTCTCCTATCAGCCTGTGCGTACTTTACAGGCTAATCTGGGACGGTACGTTAAGCACATCTCCTATCAGCCTGTGCGGACTTCACAGGCTAATCTGGGACGGTACGTTAAGCACATGCATTAAAACCGTTTGCTCAGAGCGTGGATCAAATATGTCTTGTTTTGTAAAAACTGGGCATAATGCATGTGCGTAAAGTGTCGTCCCAGATTAGCCTGTTCAGTCCGCACAGGCTAATCAGGGACGACACTTTCCGCTTATACTAGATTTTCGGTTAAAAGAGACTTCCTTTAAACAAAAAATGCCATTAAAGCGGAAAGTGTCGTCCCTGATTAGTCTGTGCGGACTGCACAGGCTAATCTGGGACGACACTTTACGCACATGCATTATGCCCAGTTTTTACATATCCTTTTGAACATTGGTGGTCGTTTTTATTTCTTTCTTTGGGAAAGTTGTAAACATTTGCGGTTGCTCTGATTAAGTACATGTAATTGTCCGTGAACATGTTTCGGTCGCTCTCACATTTGCGGTTTGTCGCAGGTTGGCTAAAAAAGCTTACGACCAATATCCACGAGCCGTACGGTACTGACAGCGGCCCCAGCGTCAAGACGTACTACATAACGGCGCTGTATTTTACGTTCACCTCCCTCACCAGTATAGGGTTCGTCAACTTCTCCCCAAACACCAACGTGGAGAAGATATTCTCCATTTTTGCTATGTTGCTTGGCTGTAAGATTCTATTTGATCCATATTTACCTTTGAGCCTCGTTCTGGGAATATAGGGCTTAATGGAATTTGACTGCACAGGCTGATCTGGTAACTTTTAACGCTTTCATGGCATTTTCCCTTTTAAAGGAACTGTCTTGTTAGCGAACACCCAGTTAAGTAGGAAAGCGCGAATTCACTAAACCCCGTTGTCGCAGAGCCTACCCCATGTTTAATACAGAGCTATTTTATTCGCATTATATCTGGAAAAAAATATCATATTTTGTCACAGAATGATTCATACATTTAGAGATCATTTTATTATTATATGATATACAGTAGAACATAAATCATAAATCATACACATATTGCGTCATAATTGTCTTCAATTTTACCATTTGTTCAAAATCAACAGAATGCTAAAACTTTAAGCGTGCGTTCCGCGGAGGCCAAATTTACTTTATGACTACATCATCTTCAGTTTTAGTGCTTTTTGTAATGTATTTTGATTTAAAAAAAAAAAAAACTTCCTTTGTTAGGCACGTGTTAATCTTATTTTTATATTTTGCCCAATAAGATGCCTATCTGAATCAGAACCTGCAAAAATATTACGTGACTTAGCTCCTTAAAAACACTATTTCTCGGAACACTATTTTCAAAAAAAAATCTTTGAAATACTATATTTGGAAACTGTATTTTCTATAAACACTATTTTCGCCTCTCCTAACAGCTCTTCTAAGCGCCGTTTTCTTGAGCAACGGTAGCTCGATTATGATGAGAGTGTATCTTAGATTGGACGAATACCATGATAAAACCCAGAGCATCAAAGAGTTTATCAACTTTCACCATCTGCCCCAAAACCTCGCTTCGCGTCTACAACACACCGTATTACGCGTCACGTCGATGGCAGAATGTTCCTTCGATGACAGATAGCTTTACTCGACCGCGTAAACAGGTAGGTTACAAATTCGTTCGATTTAATTATATAAAGCAAGTAAGGCCTAAATCGTTGCTACGAACATATTGTCCATTGACTGAGGACGCCACCAGGTAATTTTGGACTCGTAGTTCAAGTTTTTAAAGAAATGTGAACTAGTTAAAAGTGACAGTTTCCGAAAAATCATTGAACATGACTGCTTTTTGTTCAAAATATCTGAAGTTTGAAATAAATGACTTGATTTCGTGTTATACACTTACGCATTTATCCCTTAAGGATAAGTAAGCCAAATATCCGCCCTTTGAGTTGTTTAATGAACATGTTACAGGCGTCCAAATTGACCCCGTCGAAAAAAAATTGGTGCCGTAGTTGGCAGATATGTATTTTAAATGATGCCGCTGATGGCAGAAACGCTGTAGAAAATGCTAACGTAGATGACAGATTGTCAAAATAACTATTTTATTTATTTCTCTCTTCTTTTTGTACTTTTATACACAATTGAGAAGCGAAACTGTCCTTTGTAATATATCATTAAGAAAAGAAGGTTATGTATGCAGTAAGTGTATGAATATTATGTTCAATAAAATTGATTATGATACCTATATAATATATATAATGATGCTATAATATAATATAATGAGGGTGTTTTTTTGTAGAAAACCGTCACCATGAAGAGGTTCAGGTGTTATTACTGAGACTCTGAGTTTGATGTCCACAAAGACACTGTACACAACCTCATAGAACACCACGAATCTTTAACCTTTAAGTACAGGGAGCTGGAACTGAATGAGAAAACGTGTCGTCAAGGCTACTGAACAAAGGATTATGATATTTATCCGGCAGAATGTTCCGTCTTAATATGTTCTAAGATATGTAACAATGACAATGAATAAGTACATGTATATTTAATGATAGTTGGAATCATATTTAGGGCTATTAAAATATAAACTATGTATCGCTATTATGTAACTGTCCATACCTGTTATATAGAAAAGCTTATTTAAATTTTCAGAGACCACGTCTTTGACACTACAGAAAGAAATCGCAAGAAGCAGAAACGAAAGAAAGGACAGATATCGGCTCCAGATCAACTTGCACATGGACAAAGGGGCGTGAGACAATTTCATGCATGCGATGAATCCAAGATTTTAGCCCATATCCGCAAAGGTCTTAAAGATATTCAACAACACATCACAATTCATCTGATAAAACTTTATTTAGAACTGTAACAGTAAAAACATGTAAACAAAAACAGAAAATCTGCAATCTCACTGCTACAACTGTGTTACATTATTCTCAAAACAAACGTCGACTATGGACAGTTTAACATTATTGTTACATCTCATACACTATCGGGTTCGTCATTTTTCCTATATAACGTATACTGCGACTTCAAAATTCTGAGATATAAAATTACGTGTATGTTGTTAGAGACATCGTTGTTTGTGTTAGAATGGCATGTCTGTGAAAACGTATAATGTGAGAGAGGTTTAGATTGTACATCTAAATTGTTACTTCTACGAATTATTTTACTATACGTTGCATTGAGCGTCTCGTCTTTAGTCCTCTGGAAACCCACCGATATAGATAAATTGAGAATTTTTTAATTTTTATCAGCGTGTTTTCGAGTCCAAAACTTTTAGTTTTACCTCTATCGCTGGCTTTCCAGACGACTTAACAAGAAACGCCCGATGCAAAAAATAACATAATCATACGAATAAGTTACAAGTAAAACATACAAAACAAAACCTCTAGATGACTTACCATCTCCATCAAAATACGTTTGACTTGTATTATATTTTTAAACGTACTTGTTCAATAAAAGCAATATTAGATAATTATCATGTTAGAAATACAATTGTTATCATTAAATTTTTAATCAGATTATGTGTTTTGTTTTGTTTTCACTTAAAAATTGTAATGGTTATAATGCACGGACCTACAGGACTTAGTGGTATACTAATATGACTTGTCGGAGTTTAAAACAGTGTGACTAGCTTCAAAAGAACATTAACAATGAAAAACAATTAAACATTTGATAATAAACAAAAAGATTTCTTAAAACTCAAAAAATCTTATAAAGATTGTTCTGAAAATCTTAAAAGAGGTAACATTATTATGTCGACGAACATGGCCATTTGAATTAATTGCGTATATACGAAATCATGATTCAACACAGACACTTGTTATGATAAATAAGGCACTAGTAAACATTTAATGTTCATACCGCATCATTATAATAAATATTAAATACAGTGTATGCCACTGTGATGTATGGTCACATATATTTTTAACATATGGTCATAATCCTTTGTTCTGTAGCCGTGACGACCCATTTTCTCATTCAGTTCCAGCTCCCTGTACTTAATGGTTAAGATTCGTGGTGTTCTATGAGGTGGTGTACAGTGTCTTTGTGGACATCAAACTCAAGAGTCTCAGTAATAACACCTGAACCTCTTCATGGTGACGGTTTTCTACAAAAAAACACCCTCATTATATTATATTATAGCCTCGTCATATATATTATATAGGTATCATAATCAAGTTTATTGAACAGAATATTCATACACCTACAGCATACATAACCTTCTTTTCTTGAGAATATATTACAAAGGACAGTTTCGCTTCTCAATTGTGTATAAAAGTACAAAAAGAAGAGAAAAATAAACGAAATAGTTATTTTGACAATCTGTCATCAAAGTTAGCATTTTCTACAGCGTTTCTGCCATCAGCGGCATCATTTAAAATACATATCTGCCAACTACGGCACCAATTTTTTTTCGACGGGGTCAGTTTGGACGCCTGTAACATGTTCATAAAACAACTCAAAGGGCGGATATTTGGCTTACGTATCCCTAAGAGATAAATGCGTATGTGTATAACACGAAATCGTGCCATTTATTTCAAATTTGAGATATTTTAACAAAAATCAGTCATTTTTCATGATTTTTCGGAAACTGTCACTTTTATCTCGTTCACATTTCTTTAAAAACTTGAACTACGAGTCCAAAATTACCTGCTGGCGTCCTCAGTCAATGGACAATATGTTCGTAGCAACGATTTTGGCCTTACTTGCTTTATATAATTATATTGAACGAATTTGTAATCTACCTGTTGTACGCGGTCGAGTAAAGCTATCTGTCATCGACGGAACATTCTGCCATCGACGTGACGCGTAATACGGTGTGTACAAGAGAGCTTCCAGCATACGTCGGCGTATACCAATGAAATCGACATGAACACAGTATGGGGAGCTTACTATTTTTAAAAAGAAATGATTTATAAGTGCAGAGAGGTCGTTTAGTTGTGTGGGGATTAGAGGGCGGAGTATTTACAATTTACTTCCGCCCACTCCGAAAAAGATGTCTTAACGTGCGAATTTTAAAACCGCCCACCCCACAATGTTAATTTAAAACTTCGAGTAAGCGGTGGTGATGTTCCTTTAAATGTTCTCATATAGGATGTCAAACCCTAATAGCCGGACGTGGTATTAACCCCTCTAAATTTGCCTCATATGTTTTCTTTAGTTCTTAGTGGTCCGTTTCGGCGCATTTATCTCTAAAATTGTTAAATATTTTTGAGGATCAGAAAAATAAATGAGAATTTTAAAATTGCACTTGCAGATTGTTAAATCCTATTTACTTAAATCTTAATTGGTTGATAAGCAACGTTATGTCTATAATTTATTGCAAAATGTATCTTTACTTACAGTAAGCGTGTTAAATTCTGAACGTATGTTTTTTTTTATAAAATATTAATGTTCGAATAACAAACAGGCAAACATATGGTTCTGTTCATGCAGGTTTCAAAGAGTTTTCCGGAGTCTGCAGGTGGATATCTGCCTTCATCTCAATCGGAATCTGCTTAACAACTGCCCCGCCTTCCAGAGAGTCTCGGCAGGTATACATGGCGTTCTTATTCCAAGAATCTAGCCAACTTTACATTCCCAAGGGTTTGCGGTTACATACAATATTGGTTACAAACTCTCCGCAGCGGTTGCCCCCTATTACGCTTTAAAATTTCCTCTACTGGTTTATTCCTCCTAATTGTTCCCGGACATGTATTGAAAACTCACTTAATGTGTTACTCACTCCTCTCAAAGCTTTCTTATCACAATTTGAATCCTTGCATGATGATGGTGATGATGATGATGGCGGTGGTGATGATGATGATGATGATGATGATGATGATGATGATGATGATGATGATGATGATGATGATGATGATGATGATGATGATGATGATGATGATGATGATGATGATGATGATGATGATGGTGTTGATGATGATGATGATGATGATGATGATGATGATGATAATGATGATGGTGATTATTTCTCACTTTAGGTAAGGACGCCTTTTTCGGAGGGGACGTTCAAGACCTGACCAACAGTGGGAAGTCTCTGTACTTTGTTCGCGTCCTGACCTACTGCGATATCAACAAGATCGAGCTGTCTGTACTGAAAGAGACGCTTTATACGTACCCTGAGTTTGCACAGGAATTTATGGGAAAGATACAGGATACATTCAACCTGAAACGGGTGTGTATGGTGTTGCCTTGTTACATAGTCAAAGCACACATTAAGCTACACACTTGCATCTAATTTATACTGAGTCCGTTTTCTTATGGCTTAAATAGTGAAAAACATTGGTGCCAAAAACTATATAATCTCTATGTTAACTAGAAATCAGTCAAAGACCAACGCCTTTTACTTTGACCAGACTATAGCAGATTTTTGGCAGATCATTTAACAAATGAAGTGCGAAACATTACTTAATTAAAAAGTAGGTATTTAATGCTTAAATATGTAATGAACAAATAAAAACACTTTCAAACTTTGAGTATAACTGCCCATATCTGATACCTAATTTATATTTTGTAATACCCGGAAGTTCATATAAAATATGTCATGATCAGTTAATAAAATAACTACACATGTATATGATCAGTTCTTGAGAACTGTGATCTGATTTCAGTAGAACTCCGATATGATCCAGAACAGGATACAGAAAATAGTACTTGTTGTTCTTTTTTAAAGCAAATACTATTTTGAAAATACACGGTGTGTTGACGGAAACCCAACGGCAGACGGACGACGAAACACTCAAATTTATCCGTCAGAAGAGACCGCACATGCAATCGAAAGGCAGACGCCATGTCTATGACGCCGGTGAGTGGATTAACTAGTTTTGCATCCTTAAAAATGCCATTATTTGTTGTTTTTGATTTTGTGTCTTTTGTGCTGGTATATTTGTATGGCAGTAAATCACTTTCCACAAGATAAATGACCCCACGGTGTATTAACTGTTTTCCTAAGTGCCAGTTGGTCTATAGTTATTTGTCACACTTTTGTTCTTTTTTATAGTCGTCTATTTCTATAAATGTCTCAATTTATTGTTTGTGACACACACAAAACCAAAAAAAATTGTTGTACATAAATAAAAGTAATATATGACCAAGGTCTTATTAGGCAAACAACCAATTCTTATCTAATTGTTTCTACCACTACCGGAAACAAAACCGTGCATATTATTTGTCAAGCTATTCAGACCTCACGACCGGTAGATCCGGCTTCCGTAGAAAAGTTCGCCATAAGACGGCGCCTCCGTCGTCTGACCCAGATGACGACCAAGCGTCTCGGGCGATCGACATTTCACCGGAACAAGCGTCTAGTGATATCGACGTAGAGTTCGTGGATAGAAGCAACCATGGTTCGGGAAGTTACCAGCCTCGCTGTCGAAAAAAATTGGTTAAATGCTTTTTGTGTCGCCTCGGATTAGCCTGTGCTGTCAAGACAGATTTTAGGGACGCCACATTTCTACTCAACTGGATTTTCGCTACGGAAAAATACATTTGAGCAAACAATCATATCAGCGGACCGCACAGGCTAATATGAGACGACACCTAACGCAAATGCATTCTCCATGAGCTATTAAAATGTCTATTTGTTTAAAAACATTCTGTCCTATTTGTAATTAAGAAAGCAGTGTTCTGTTTGTTAAAATGACCACGTGCTCCAACAGTCGACACGTGCATCCACAGTTTCCCGTAAATGCTGCAGCAATAATAATTTGGCCGTCCATCAACTTAATGCAACAGTATTTCACTTTAATCTATCCATTGTTACATTATTGTTTATTTTAGAAATATACGCTTCTATTGACGGTATTAACCTTTATATTTTTTAAGTCTCGTTATCTTCGTATACTGCTGCCGATAGTTTGAGACTCCGGATCTACCAGAAATCACATCCGCGCATGCGCAAAAAATACAATACTGTTCTGTGAAATGCAAATGTGTTTAATACCAAAGCAATATTTTGGAAAAATTGTTGCAGTTTATTTTATTACCGGCCCTGATTGACTCTATCGATTTCATCCTATTTGACTTTTTAGTCATTAAAATATATTTTCGAAAAGTCAAATCTAACCAGTATATCCTACTAAACACCCACAGTGTATACAGGATTCACCATTGATGTCTGCCCATCGGGTTGGGTTGTCTGTGTTTTGCTTAAGTCCGGCAGGCCGTTTCTGAAACATAATTATTAAAACTTCCACATATTAACGTATGACACGTGGATTCAACGTATTTGTCACTTCTAAGACTAAGCTTTTCAGGTGTTTGACACGAATTACGATTTTAATATCAGCTTGGTAAAAACACTTAATTAATCTGGCAGACAGGAATGTGTCAATATATTAGAAACTTACTGTTGATACCTAATCTGCTCCAACAGTCGACACGTGCATCCACAGTTTCCCGTAAATGCTGCAGCAATAATAATGTGGCCGGCCATCAACTTAATGCAACAGTATTTCACTTTAATCTATCCATTGTTACAATATTAATGTTTATTTTAGAAATATATAGAGGATATTTGTTGGATTCGGTGGATTATCGATTTTAATTCACGAGTGATCATAAAAATAATATTTTCACGAGTGGCGCAGCCACGAGTGAAAATATACATTTGATATGATCACGAGTGAATTAAAATCGATAATCCACCGAACCCAACAAATTTTCTTTTTATTTTATGCTTTATTTCACAGTTTATATACATTGTTAAAGAGTTTAACTAAAGAATTACGTTGGGAAAATGACGTCATTTCGTCCAAAAAATTACGTCATTTAACATATCGATAATTTTCACTGATAATTTTCATTGTTTGAAACAGTGAAATTATCAGTTTTAATTCACTAATATTTCTCTATAAACCACCGGAAAGTATAAAATAAACGCTTCTATTGACGGTATTAACCTTTATATTTTTAAGTCTCGTTATCTTCGTTTACTGCTGCCGATAGTTTGAGACTCCGGATCTACCAGAAATCACATCCGCGCATGCGACAAAAAATACAATACTGTTCTGTGAAATGCATATGTGTTTTATACCAAAGCAATATTTTGGAAAAATTGTTGCAGTTTATTTACTGTTGATACCTAATCTGGTCGGACATGAATGTGTCAATCTATTAGAAACTTATTGTTGATACCTATGAAATCTTAAAAGACGAGGGACACTGTCACTGTCAAATAAGTTTCTTAATTCGTCGATTGTATTCATGATATATTTATGTATCAATAATCTACTTTTTTACACTACAAATGATATTTATTTTCAAGCGGGGCGGTCTGAGAAATCACCATACCAATCGTATTGGTTCTTTTTGCCATCAATTGTTTTGTTTCATTAGTTATGCTGTTTTTAAATGCATATTACAAATTAAAAGTATGAATGACAGGTGTGTACAACAAGCTTAATTTTTATAAACTAAGAACAAAATAATAACTTGAAAACCTTTCACGTCTGGTAAGACTGAAAATGTCCGTATTTGTCTTCGATCGTATATAAGGGAGATAAATGCAGTAATGACTTGATTGATTTTTTCCAGCTGTTTTCTTTTCATTGAAATTAATGAAGTTGAAATACCAAATATATATCGAACACGCTTGTTGAAAGCTCGATTAATCTAGCACAATGCGAGCTTTGTGTGTTTGCATGTGTTGGTTAGAGGTTATCGGTACTGAGAGCGGTTCATTCAGCATAACTTCATCAAAATAACTTACCAGCAATGTTTAACATGGGGCAAACCATGTCTCTCGTAACACCCGTCTCCCTATCGACATGGTCAATGTCACACACATATGTCAAAGGTTAATTTTCGGTATAGATGTATCGCAGATGTTGACAACGTAGCGCGCAAGTCTTGTTAACACTTAAGAGGTCAACAATCAATTATGGGCATGATGCTCATTGCTACCCTTTTTCTCTTGTTTTAAGCAAGGATATCTTCCGGTCTCGTTATAATTTAAATGAGTATCGTTCTGATAAAAATGGGCTAAATGCTTATAATGTATATGCGTAAAGTGTACTCCCATATAGTATGCAGTCTTCGCATGCTAATCAAGGACGACACCTTCCGACTAAACTAGATTTTCGTTTAGAAGAGCCTTGTTTTATTTTAAAAATTTAATATAAGCGAAATGTTATATCCCCGAATAGCCTGTGCGAACTGCACAGGCTAATTTGGGATGTCAATGTACGCACATGTTTTTAAGCCCAGTTTTCCCAACGCGAGGATCAATTAAATGAGTGAATGCATACATGTGATATACTGCAGTCAGCGTTTGACATGTTATATCTTTTCCTCCGCAGTCATATCGGTGTCCGACGAAACCGGATGTGTGATTGCATCGTAACCGGAAATGACGTCAGAATATTGGGATGACATTTACCGAAAGCTGAATGTTCTATCAATGTAAGTTAACTGTTTGTAAATTATTTCGTTTAAAAGCGCCAATTTTGGTATGTATAATTTATTTTCACAGATCGGTTTGTTCAGTGAATAATGGTATATTAGAGCGAATCTAATAGATCCGGATGACGTGACACGATATGATTTTTCTGCGTATCAAAACAGGATGCGGTCATAAATGTCAGCGAAAAGCATACTGAAAAATCATTATTATTAGTGGGACGTTAATGTTCGATGATTTCGTTTTTCGACCGATCCACGAATTAAACACAAACACAAAGGTAAATGACCGACGCAAATCCTTCTTTCTTTTTACCAAATCAGAAATCAATCAGTTCACTTGTCCACGAAACAGTAATTTTTGGCAAACCTAAGACATTACATTCCGACATGTATAAATGAGACTACACGAAAACTCCGATGTTTATGAAGATTTCAACGTGAACACAAGTCCTGTCATACATTAAATCCTCTTTTTCACAGATGTCATTAATACAATTTGTTAGAGACAAAATATACTTAATCTATATAGGTCGCATTTTAGTATGTATAAAAGAGGGTATATTAACAATATTCATCAGAACACCTGCGTTTATATTGCTACCAAACTACAATAAAATACATATTTATTCTTCAATAAAGCAAACAAAAACAAAAATACAACAACGGAAACATTTTTTACTGTTGATCAATTAGACTTTAAATCTTATTACGGGTTTACTGTAGATAAAATAGTTTAACTCCTCATACCAAACACACTTTTTTCAGAGTAATGCATAAGTTCGAAACCCAACTCTGTGATACCGTTGACAATATACTGCTGTTACTCGGTCACGTGCCGTCAGAACCTAGCAAAAACGCAAACGTAACCACATAACGTAGCACCAAACATCTGGACGACCCCGAAAGAACGTCAGGTCTCCTTCACTCGGACGCTTATTGTCCAAATAAAAGAGGAGCGAAATTGATAAAATTGCATATGGAGCTGATAAGAATTATCAAGAGCATATGACTTTAATTTTATATTTAATATTTGCTGTAGACCAAGACATTGGAGAAAGTGCTGCAAATGCTTCTGTGTTCTTGTATTTCCCGAAAAATGGGAGGGAAATATAGTAGACGATGTGTTCGTCTGTCTGACTTCTTCCTTTGACGGCTTGGGACTGACATATTTTAAACTCATGTTCATGAAAAGAACAATTTCCGGCAAACTCAGTTGCACGAAAATAAGCTAATATTTAGCGCATTTCGATCTCCAGTCGACATGCCCGTTTAAAAGTTCCGTATCAGAAATAATCAGCGTAGATTTATGCCGATTGGCGGGATAGAACGGGAGTTCCGCTTATGTTCCGGATGTAGTGACGTATCGCTATCAGGGCTGGAAATGTAACAAATGACACATGTATTTGTGTTATTAAATGTGTCAGCAGGACATGCCTGCGTTCTGTGGACTCAAATTTAGTAATAAATAAAAATAAATGATAATAATAATGATAATGCTAATTATAATAATAACAAAAATATCAATAATAATACTAAGAAGTTTTATTATTTTACCGTTTATTATTATGATAATAATCCCTCTGCCGTTAGATTTGACCTCTGTGACAGATATCTCCAACTTACGTAAGTATGGAATATTGTAAGATCAGATAGCTAGGTTGTTACACTGCGAAATTACTAGAGATAACGAACTATTTGTGTTTCATGTTTTTTTCATCTGTACTTATATTCGAAATCATAGTTTTTGGTCTTTATCCGGAACCATAGATTTAAAGTTTTAAGTAAAAGTGGAAGTGGATTCAAAAGAAGTTTACCGATTTACAACCTTTTTCATATTTTAGTTCGAAAAGTGCTTGATTCTTTATCTACGTTCATGAATGAAGGTACCAGACTGTGACTCATATTTTGTGATTTAAATCCTTCACGAGTTTGATATTCGTCTTTACTTATCGCACTGTACCTATGAGTCACATATTTTGAACATATTGTATAAAATAACAGAGCGCTATCAAGAGCATTTCGAAATACGCGAGCATCTCGTTCCTACTCATATTCACTGTCGTCATAGGAATTGACTTCATGTTCTCCAACAGAGGAAAGAACCGGGGCTTTTGTTACTTTTCCAACAGTTCACAGCTTAAATTTATAAGGCTTGAATTGACGGAAATATACTTTAAGTTTTGATCACACAAATACAATTGAATAAATCGTACAAACACGTTACTTTTTTTTAAAAGGTTAGGTCACGGAACTTTCAAAATTTTAGCCACAGAATGTGTATTACAAAAATTAACAGTCATGACGGTTGCAAGTTGAAATGGTTATTGATGTACTCATTGGGTAAGGCTTGACTTAAACAAAACTTAATACTTGAAGAAGTCCAGGACTTGTGTCAAAATTAAAAAAAACAATAAAACGTTTTTAACAGCATACAAAATTATAATAAGTGCAGCCGCGCAGGATAGTCGGGACCACCTTGTCCGCTATACAATCGGGCGAGGTTGTGTGATCTTAATGGTGGACATGGTAGTTTCTGAACAGACTGCGCAAATGACTGCTCGTGGCATTTGATCCATGTTTGCAGGCGTGGACACAATTATGATCTTATATGGTGTCTTGTCGTTCCAACACCTTCATTTGCCACTGGAATTATGTCGGGATCCAGCATAAACATGCTCTTGTGGACGACATACCTCTCACTCACGACGATAGTTAGTATAAACCCTTGTTTTGTTTAAACCTTATTGTAGCTCGATTGCATCGAAAGCCTAGGGCTTATTTGGGAAGCTATATGGCCCATTTCATTGAAAAAAACAGTACTTGGTGTCTTTTGGGGAGATGTAAGGAAAGCTGCGAAAGCGGTGATCAAGCCCATCACATCTCAGTGGCTAGGCAGACATATCCACTTCACCACAGCGAAATTTAGAAGGTTTAAGCTAATACTGGTTATTGCTGATTACAGATACGTTTATTTAGTAAGTATCGGAAAAACATATACACGAGCCCTGTCGAGAAGTTTAGGGTTTAGTGACGATAAAATAAACTTATCTGGGTTCAACATTGACCTGGTATTTTATTTATGCCATCGTTTTTCATTTTGCTATATGTACTCTGATCAATTGTGAGACTGTAATCGATTTTTCATTTAACGTAAACATTTTGAACGTGGCGTAAAATAAAAAATACATACTTTTTTGTCAATTAGTATCTTTAATTAATCATTAAACTTGCCTGTTAAAATCAGCATTAGCTTTAACATTGGGTTGCTCAAAATAACGCTGGCTTTTAACGGCCAGTTTAACGGCAGTCTTTGCCGTTAACTTTAATTGAGGTCTAAAGCACAATAAAACGCTAGGTTTCAAAATGGCTTCTTCGCCGCCTGTTCCTCCTTTTATTGGACTGAATGATGCTGAATCTTTATAAACTTCAGAACTTATGACATGCTGTTCGTTGGCCATAGCTGCCTCTGGTACGGTCCCTTCATCCGTTTTCTTCCTTTCAAGCTTTTCCTGAGTAACAGAGGCCTTACATTCCCTTTTAAGTTTTGCCACTTGTTGCTACATTCATCTGCTCTTCTCATTGCAACCCCTTGTGAAGAAATCTCTTCTGCTTTCTTTAGCCATGTTTCCTTTTTCGTTTTGTTACTCAAAGTATTTGAAAACTTATTAGTAATTATTGCAAAAATTTTCTCCTCTTTTACAAGATCTTCCAATTTGAGAGTTTCAATTGTACTTAAATTCAAATTGCGTTTTTTTCTTTCTTTTTATTTCAGAAAAAGAATTGTCTGCTATGTTTGAGGCCATTTTGGATAACAGGAACCGGAAGTGAAAATTTGGAATGGATTGTGGGATTTAACACTGACGTAAAAGTCTTAACGCTGCGTTAATTAACGTCAGCATTAAAACTGTTTCAGAAACATAAAGTTAAAGGCTGATTAAATTACGCTGCGTTAGGGTACTTAACGGAGGTAAAGCTTAACGGTAACGTTATCTCAACGGTGCTGTGAGCAACCCGGCCCTGGCCTTGTGAATTCTAAATTACAGGTCAGATATCAGTTAATGTAATAGATACAGGTCAGAGTTCAATAAACATGTTGGATACAGGTTGGTAATAGTGAACTTTAAGGATTCCAGGTATTATAAATACAACAAGTTGTCCCATTGGAATAATATACAATGTCTCATGTTCTCTTATAGAAACAACTTAACTTGTCACTCAATATATCAAGTTGCGTTGTATTCAATTATATGCATAAAAACATAATTCCTAAAGGATCAGGTTAAACTACCTTTTAAGATTTTAACCCTTAAATTTGAATTCGTATCCAAAAGAATTCAGTATTCAAAGTAAACTACCCTTAAGTGTTTATTAGGCCAGTGATCAAACTTCTTGGGAAAGTGTCGACATCGCCAGTTGTCACATAGATGTGGATGGGTTCGAACTATGTCAGATATCGTTTTTGGTACATTACGTCACAAGCGTCAGCATAAGGCGGATAGCTTATAGACGACACAGATTTCGTTCAGAAAATGTGAACACAACATAAAGCATAATGTGTTGTGCAAATGTAAAACGAAACGTCAGTGTCCTGATTTATGACATTAATATTTACCCTACCCCACGTTTTGAACTATTTCTTTACCATAGTTAGAAGTTTATACAAATTTATTATACGTGCGATTTATGTTCAATGTTTACTAGAACGGGGCATGGAGCGCAATGCGTCTGAGTTGATTATTTCTGGTCTCAGATAATGGAACTAATGAGACTTTATAATCTAGTTTCTAGGACAATGGGGCCGGTAATTATTAGATTTACCGGTTTCGAATATATAAGGAATCGGTGAGACTTGATTTACTCATGTCTAACCTTTCAGAAAAAGGAAATTGTCAGGATAAGGGAAGTTCCGAGGATTTAGAGGTCGGCAGATGCGCCATGAAAGCCGGTGTCAGCATACATGGATCTCTCGACAGATTCGAGCGGGAAAGTTTCCACCCGAATAATATAAACGACTACATTCCTGGGCCGCCACCTCAGTGGCTTTATTATTATCCGAGGAATGAACCAACAGGGATAAGAACACCGTTTTGTTAATCGATGTGATTACTTATGATTTACTTGAAAAAAAATCACATACAAAATTCCAAGTACGGTTTTCCCCAGGAAACGGACTCGAGAGTGCATAAATAAGTCTTAAGTTCGATGGTAAGGTTCAAACTAAGTTGGCCTTCGTTTATACCACTTTTATTGTTTTATTCACGTTAATTGTAACATAAACATGATTTGTAAAATTATGGCAATGGATAATTTAGAAGATTGTTATTCGCAACATCGTAGTTATATCTAAAATACGTTTTGGTACATGATGAAACGTGCAGTGTATGGTGTAAAAGTCCGGTATATATAAAGTATTCATAATTAATACCAATTTCAAGAAGTAAAACGCTTTTTTGAGCAAACATGACCTCGACGAATATGAAATTAATAAAATAATTGTTTTGTATTCAAATTTTGTTTGAAGTATGTAAATGACAAATGTACACTTTTTGTTAAGGGCAAGTCGGCTGAATGTGTTCCCCCAAAACGGAAAAAAAAGCATATGACCGTTTATGTCTAAATTTGGCAACCAGCGTGAATATTTATAGAAAATATCAGGTTACTGCCTGTTTTGTAATATATAAGAATAAAATAAGCCCTTATTTTACTCGTGCCGAGCCTCATCTATTACACAACCTTTAGGCAGTAATCTGTGTTTCTGTTCATCGTACATCTACGTTACACATTTGATAAGAAATAAGGAAATATAATCGCAGCAACGCTGCGTTTAATTAAAATAGTATACTGTACATACGATGTCCGTTGCTCTACCCTGCCCTATTAAATACAAACTTGACAGTTTTTAGAACGTGCATTTTAGGGTTCCGAGTGCTGCAAAGAACTCAGCGTCACGTTGCATAGGATGGAGACTTGCGACATGCTCGTGTTTTATCACCTGCTCTACAAGACGCCCACGTGCCGGCGCAACATGGCGGCCTCCTACACGAACTTCTACTCGTACAACAATTTTTGTATTATTATACCTTGCATAATAATAAAATATATGTGTTATATTTTCCGCTTACGCCCTTTGAAATAGTCACTAACAATTATATGCAAAAGCAAGATTGCAAGACAAAATATCGCTGCATACTTCGATTCGAATGTATTCATAATTCCAATAGCGACACACTCAAAAACAACTCTAAAGGTATTTTTCTAAGTGCTTGTATGGAGGTAAATCACCATGTATTGTTTCATAAAATCTGTTTTGCTTTCATGATGAGTTGAAAATAATCACAAGGAAAATATACGTATCATTGGTGATACCGGAGCTTTTTACCGTATTGTCACCCTTAACACAGATAAAGGAATGCACTCAAAACACGAAACGATGTCACGGAATTACGATGCCAAATTGCGATATTTATTTCATGATTGCGCATCGGAATTTCGCTTTGCAGTTTCGCTTTTTGACTTGGTTTCTCTTGCTTATAATATATGAAACAACGAGTGGCCTTAACGGAACACAAAATCAGAGAGACAAAACCAGCTTGCCCTCGTTTTAAATATTTCCAAGAATGCAAATGATAGAACACAGATATTAAAAATCACATAAATGAAAATGTTACATATATTAACATATATTAACGTTTAAGAAACAAAAATAGACTGTATTATGTTAAGTTTGCATTTTCCAATACCATTCTTTTTGGAAAGAAACCCTGCTTATTTTGATATTTTAAAAACTTTAAAGTATTCAAAATATAATATTATTCTAAGCAAATACATGTAATGACATTTAAGAAAATTATGAAAATTAGTGAACAAATCCTTATTTGACATTTTAAGCACCAGCTGCCACGGATGAGCTGCCAACCATCCAGCAGTCATTGGGCGGTGTCATAGCATACATACTTTCAAAATAGATGCTGATGATCTATGCATCTTAGTCTCGCTCTGGGACAGCAGGGCTTAATGCATGTGCGTTAAGTGTCGTCCCAGATTATTCTTGCAGTATGCCCGAGCTAATCAGGGACGATACTTTGATCCTTACCTAGATTTTCGCTTAGAAGAGACTTAGTTAAACGCAAAATACCATAACATTGGCAAGTGTCGACCCTGATTAGCAATATCGAACTGCATAGCCAATCTTGGACGACACTTTACGCACCCGTTTTCCCAGGACGCGATTCAATATTTCTTGATATTAAGATTTCTTTTTGTAAATTTGTAATTTAGCCGTCGATCGGGTGGTCGGTCGGTAGGTCGGGCAGGCGTTCGGATGGTCTATCCGAAGACAAATCATTAATCACTGAATACATAAAGCGTACATATATATTTCTTTCAGCAAAACTCATTTGTATGTTTGCTCAAATAAGGTAGAGATATTCGTGTATTGACAGCGATATATGCTAATTAATTATGCTAAAAACACTTCAATATGGATCTACTTATGTATTCGATTATGTACTTGTTTATCTATCAGGCGGCGACTTTTAACAGTTATCAATTTGACTCATTTCCACTATCTGTCGTTGTGCACATAGAGAGTTGCGTGAAGGTATTAAGGTCGTCCCTCTGACACACCTGCCCCCCCCCCCCCCCCCCCCGCCGTATCTCTCCGTAAATCGCAATCAGACGTGGACGAACAAGGACCGACCAGCGAATTTGAAGTCAGTGGTATAATTGATAAGGGCCCTGTTTTATTTATCATCATACGACAAGTGATAGTTACGATTGACTTTAGTAATTTTAAATTCTACATTAACGATAGGTTTGTTCCTGTGAATTATGATATTAAAGAAATGGTATCGTCATTTAAGGTAACTTACCTTTTTCCAAACTGTTGGTTCATTTTTCACAAATTACGAAAATAAGAATTCCTTATCATGTTAAATATTCTTTGTAAATGCATGTGTTTAGGCGATGTACTCTGTACACGTCTTAAATAAAATGTCTGTCTGTCATTTATGACATTAATGCAATTAAGTATTTACAAATGTCAGAACGTAACATGTTTGCGCCTTTAAGGGTTCTTTCGATGTGAAGATCGTTCGATCGTGAACATTCCTGCTCAGGGAATATTTCTGAGATATTTCATTAAGAAACAAAGTCCTTAGTCCGTTTTATTTAAAAGTTCAGTTACGATTTTATTGTGTTGTGTCCAAAAAACTAGATAAATATGAACATAGTTACGGCCAGTTTTAAATAAAGGACGCGTGGAAGACACTAAGAATTGTTTTAATACAATTCTGACCTTAAGTTATTTTAGATGATTTAAAAACGTTTAGATTGTAAAGAAAAAATCATCATAGCGTAAATACTTTTGTTTAATAACATGCACCACAGAACATCAAGTTATAAACCCTTACGAAAGAATTTCAAAGTACTGAAATTTAGCATCTCTAAATAATTTAGGTACATGTCGGTTATTACATATTATCAACAGCAGATCAGTAGCAATTCACATTTTGAACATATATTTGATATCAAACATTTTCCTACAGTTCAACTTCAGTCGCGCTTTCGGAAATCCGATACCAGTGTTTACCAGAAAACGGACCTGTATGTTATAATTTAAGCGCAAACAGTCGAAACAGTCGAACCAAGATAGGGTAAAATATCACTAAAACTAACCGTGATCTGTATGTTTTATTCGAGTAACTGTCACGGACTGCCATTTTAAGAACACGGGCTGAAAAAGCCTTCTTTTACGACCATATTGACAGAAAGCCGCGTTATTTTAAACCTATTTATTTTAGCTAGATTGCATTGAAAGTACTTACTACTTATTTGACATGCTCTCGAGTCCGTTTCCTGGGCCTAGAACCAGTACTTGGTGTCTTTTGGAGGAAATCTAAAGAACGCTCCCACAGTGGGGATCGAACCCGTGACCTCCCGGTCGCTAGGCGGACACCATGTCCATAACACCACGGCGTTGATAAGCATTTAGTCAATTGAGGTTAATATGGTAGACATATGAGCTTCTTAATGCATATTGAGTAACAGTGTTATCAAACATCGGACAGCCCTTTTATATTTTACGTTTTCGGAAACGACGTCTTTTGCAAAATAGTAACACGCGCGAGGTGCAGCGCTGTTTTAGTGCCAATAATAATAACATTAGTATTCTTGACGCTGTTATTCACAAATGGGTCGGATGTCATTTGGACGTCGATTTTGATTCTACTTATTTGTAATGGTACAGTGATGATAATACTGTTTTTGTTTTGTTTTATGGAGTGTTGTAATTGTGAAAATTTATCGTTATTTTCTTAATAAATAGAACTTGATTTTATCAGGCACATACTTCAGTAAACAATTAAGATAAAGATTTCTGTTGTTGACGTATTAAAGATTTGGTATTTATTCAATCATCAATATTAAGTAGCAATTCTACTGGTAGTTCTAGAAGCACACATGTCAAAATAGCAGCAACATGTAGTTTGAGAAGAGAAGTAATTATAGTTGTTAAAATTCCTTTAGTATTATTATATGAAAAGTCAAATCGTTTATAATCGCAGCTAAATGTCAAGTACCTTGGAACCCCGGAACTCCCCTCGCTCGCGTTGGTATGAGGTGGCATGCACTTCCGATCAGCGGCGACACGTACCGAAAGTGCAACGACATGTGCATGTTGTCGTGCAACGATGGCTACACACTAAGCACCACAACAGATGAGACTGGCTGGCATTCAGACGTGCGCATGCGTGGATTCAGAGCCGTGTAGAATTATCACTTGATCTGTGGTAGTTTTGGTGATGATGATGGTGGGGGTGATGTTTTTTTTGAGCGGGTAATATTTGTGGAAGTGATGATGCTGATGATGCTGACGACGAATAGTAGAAGGATGAAAATAGTAATGATTTGTATGTTGGTGCCGATTGATTATGATGTAGGTGATTGTGCTACTGCTTCTGAGGCTGCTTCTAATGATGATGATAAGGTTGATTATAACCATATTGCTCATGATGTTGATGATGATTATGAAGATATCATGATGATGATGATGATGATGTGTCGGTTGATGATGGTAGCGACGGGGATGCTATTGTATTTGATGATTATGATCATGATGTCGGTTCTGATAATGATGATGATGATTATTATAATGATGATGATGATGATGATGATGATGATGATGATGATGATGATGATGATGATGATGATGATGATGATGATGATGATGCTGCTGCTGCTGATGGTGATGATGATGATGATGATGATGATGATGATGATGATGATGATGATGATGATGATGATGATGATGATGATGGTGATGATGATGATGATGATGATGATGATGATGATGATGATGATGATGATGATGATGATGATGGTGGTGGTGATGATGATGATGATGTTGATGATGATGATGATGATGATGATGATGATGATGATGATGATGATGATGATGATGATGATGATAATGTTGATAAGAATGATGATGATGATGATGATGATGATGATGATGATGATGATGATGATGATGATGATGATGATGATGATGATGCATTACATGTTTAAGCATTTTCACTTTAGAGAAAAAGTATAGACTCTCCACGAATACCATTCTAGGATCTTCGCAACATTCCGCGTCACAGCAAAATTTGGAACAAACCACAAAAGAACCAACCACTACAGCATCCGGTATGAGCTCTTCAAGCGGCAACGGGCTCTCATCATCCGGGAGCGGTGACGACGCAAGTGCTGGAAGAGACACTTGTGGATCTGGTTCAGGAACCAAAAGCAGTGGCGGGGGTTGTCATCCCTGAAATGCAGCGTCGGTTTGAGACAGTGACGGGAGCGCTTCAGGTGGCGGGATGGACGCATGAGGAGCTATTAACGACGTTAGCGGGCGTCTTCTAGTTGTTTCGGGCCGATGTGTCCGGGAAGCGGAGGTACTGTTATTTCGTTTTTTCATTTAATCTCATCAACAAATTATGAGATTCGTTCTTGTAAAACGGAGTTTAATGCATAAATGATGTTAAAAGGAGTTCGCGCATGCTAATCAGGGACGACAGTTTCCGCTTTTAAGGAATTAACTGTTTAAAAGAAGTGTCTTCTAGACGAAATTACCAGTCTTGGCGGGAAGTGTCGTCCCTGTCTTGGCGGGAAGTGTCGTCCCTGTCTTGGTGGGAAGTGTCGTCCCTGTCTTGGCGGGAAGTGTCGTCCCTGCCTTGGCGGGAAGTGTCGTCCCTGTCTTGGTGGGAAGTGTCGTCCCTGTCTTGGCGGGAAGTGTCGTCCCTGTCTTGGCGGGAAGTGTCGTCCCTGCCTTGGCGGGAAGTGTCGTCCCTGTCTTTGCGGGAAGTGTCGTCCCTGTCTTGGCGGGAAGTGTCGTCCCTGTCTTGGCGGGAAGTGTCGTTCCTTATAAGCCTATGCGGACTGCACAAACTGATTTGAGA